>NW_024105258.1:0-82366 GCF_016802725.1 Solenopsis invicta
CGAGGTCCGGTGACCGGTGACACGATACGGTCGCGAGTCGCGAGGTGACACGGTTCTGAGCCTCGCGCGGCTCGTTGGCTGCGCGCGGGACGTCGAGGTAAGGGAAGAGCGCTGGGCGGAGTCAACTGAAAATCGAGCGAAATGTGCATTTCTTGCCGAGCTCTGTTCTTGTGTCTGCGTAGTGCGAAGCTACGCGTGTACGCGTAGGCCTTTTCTCTATTGAGAGAGTGTGTGTGTGTGTGTGTGTGTGTGTGTGTGAGAGAGAGAGAGAGAGAGAGAGAGAGAGAGAGAGAGAGAGAGAGAGAGAGAGAGAGAGAGAGAGAGAGAGAGAGAGAGAGAGAGAGAGAGAGAGAACTGGAACCGGATTCGTAGGTAGAAGTTTATTATATTGCCCTTTAAACATATGTACAAGTATTTAATAAGAACTATTGATGTGAAAAATTATTAAAACTATTTGCTATAAAAAGTATTGAAATTCAGTAGCAAATATTTCGTAGCAAATATTAACATATTACTTTTACTTGTGAAATTTTATAAAACATATTATTTAATTCTATCATTCTATTCTGCTATTTACAATAAAACGTCTTGAAACGACATCATATCATATTATTTATAATAAAAGTAAAGCCATACAAAATTACTAGAAAACGTATTTAGTTTAATAGTCAGATATATATATTAAATATAAATTAAAAAATATTGTAATATAAAAAGATATATTTGTATATAACATAGATTAAAGGAATATTTATTGTTGTAAGAATTGATTTTTTTTTTGTTACGCCATGTATTGGATTTGTTCTTAAGTAATATTTTTATATATAACACTACGACTTTTTCTTAAAAATAAAAATTGTTTTTCTGTAAAAAAAAAATTAATAAAAGTATATATAATTTTCTAAGACATTATCAATTCTCTATACAATTTTATTTCTTTTACCTAAAAGTAAAAATATTAATTAAATATAACTTTATCTGTTTCTTCTGTTTTTGTTTATATGCTTATTTTATAGTTTTATTTTATAATAATGGATATATTATATTCCTTTGCTCTAGAACTCTAAATATAAAAGATGGACAAATCGTAACGCATTTGAGATATGCATTTATCCCACTATTATATTAAATAAAATACTCTAGAAGTAAGGTATGATATTTGAAAATTTAGGGGCAATAAATTGTAGTTGAATTTTGGAGGTTACAACGCTGCATATGTTCACGCTGGTTTCAGAAATTTGTGACTGGATTACTTAATGAGTAAGTACATTTTGAATCCTGTTTGAAAATAATTTTATTAAAGTTAATAAAGTTAAGTGTAGCTTTTACAATGTATATAGAGTTCACTGAACTAGTTAAAATAATACATGATATTACATTGGAGGAAGGTTACATTGGAAAGCTCTTGAAATTGTTTACAATAAAGCTTCTACGCATCTAATTTTCGTAATCGTAACTGTATACGCGTAATCATACTTTTAAATGCACATGCTCATAATTGTGCGAAATAAAGCATACTAGGTTGTTCAATAAGTTTTGTCGTTCGATAAGAAAAACACGATTTTATTGTTAGAAATACAGTTTATTATTCAATTTAATCTCCCTAAACTTCAGTATACTTATTCTAATTATCTTCTAATTTATGGATTCCCATCCCTGAAGTGAGAATCCGGAAGACTGTCGAAATACGCTTCAACGGCTGTTATTATCTCTTTGTTCGATGAAAATAGTTTCCACGCATGAATTTTTTGAAATGTGAGAACAGCCAAAAGTCAGAGGGAGCAAAAGACCGAAACAATTTAAGGCAAAGAGCATTTCAACTCAACTACATTTTGCGTAGAATGTGTTACATAATTATATAGTGGTGTATATTTGATACACTTCTATAGATACACACCATACACTCAGAAGAAAATGTAGCATCAGGTAGTACAATTGCGGAATGCTCTTTTACAAATAATAACACAAATAGGGACAGAAATAAAATACAATAAATAAGTTTAAAAAATTGTTGTAAAAAACCTGTCTTAAATCATTTGACAAACTGCTTAAGGTTGTAAAATATTGCAATATTAACAAAACCTAAAAGATGTTGTAATTTTAAATAATTTTGTAGCAATTTATTGCCATTGTTGTCAAAATATAATAGCTGTTGACTTAAAAATCTATCACATTTAGAATTCAAGAATTTTTTTACTTTTAATATGAATATAAGAAAAAGCTATGTTTTATACAATTATAGTTTAGAGAATTTAATGTTTTAATACTTATTATTACATATAATATTGATTATTAAATAATAAATATAATTTTAAAATCTAATAACTTATTCTCTATTATAATATTATAAAGAATTCGAAATATTATAAAGAATTTTTTGCGAAAAATAAAATGTGCTAGTAAAATGTGGTTTACAATATTGTTTTTAACATTTAAAAATCTCTTCATTTTACTACTCATTTCTCGTATCACACAAGATGTTCTTATAGTAATTAAAAGCCACAAATGGATGGCTTGATTAAATGACGCTGCCTGATTCACATTGTTTGTATACTTGTTTTTTAAACAATGTTAACAAAATTGTTATCAATAATCGTATACAGCATTCAAAAATCTGTATCGCGCTTGTTCCCATTGTTGCAATTCGCCGCTCGGCACCTTTGCTTGATCCTGCCGAGGCTCTGTTTCATCAGACAAATGGCAGGTAAAGCTTTTTTCAAATTTCACGATGTAGACTAATAGAAAACAAAAGTTTCAGCCTTAAACCTTTCTATCAACCGACTTAATATTTTTCACATGTTTATATAAGTGGCAGTAGTATGCTGTTCTACAAGTAAGGTAATTTGTTGCAGGACATCATTTTTCATCATTTTGTGAGGTCCATAGTTAGCACAAAAAGGTTTCAACTTTAAGCATTTATATCATTGATACTATTTTTTTTACATAATTGAAACGCTATTGTCAAGTAATGACCCTCGAAAATTTAAACTTGTACCATTTAATTGGTATTTCACAGTCATATATCGCAATGTAAATAGGAGAATCGCGCGAATAAGTAAAAGCGAAAGCAAATCAACGAAAAGGAAAATAAATATTTTATAATATCTGCATGGGCGAGCAGGCAGGTGTTCTCGATTCGTCTCTGTTGGCGTAGTTTACACCGAGCATTTTCGACGATGCATGTATACATAATACATATATTTAATTATGTCGATTCATATTGTACCAGCTTAATATACTATTCTTTAAATTCATTGCCGAAATTAAGATAATTTAATTGAAAATTACTAGTTAATACGCGTATCAAATGCTCGGTGTAAACTAGACCATTGACCTAATTTTTATGATTAAAGCAACTGTAATTATATGGTTAGCACAAAAAATAAATTATAGTTAAATTATAATAATTGCAATCATTTTTTTCTTTCAGTGCACTTCTCGAAATTCTGTTTACGAACGAGATGTTGCGTGTCGATAAATGCCAAGATAAATGCCAAGGTCCTCTTCTCATTCTTTTTTTATAGAACACTCCTTTCGCGCATCACGAATTTACGTAACCTTCTTGCGTATCCGGTTCCAGTTTTCTCTCTCTCTCTCTCTCTCTCTCTCTCTCTCTCTCTCTCTCTCTCTCTCTCTCTCTCTCTCTCTCTCTCTCTCTCTCTCAATAGAAGGAGCAGTAACGGAGAATTTCAAGTATATTCGATTTCCGCGAAACGGACGCTACCCAGGCGATCGAAGTTCCTTGCTGCTCCGTCCGTTAAAATAGAGAGCCTCTCAAGCGCTGCGAATAAAAGATAGAAAGGGAGAGGGGGGGAGAGAGAGAGAGAGAGAGAGAGAGAGAACTAAAACCGGATACGCAACAAAGTTACGTAAATTCGTGATGCGCGAATGGAGTGGTCTACACTCAGTGTAGACCAGAGCTCGGCAAGAAATGCACATTTCGCTCGATTTTCAGTTGACTCCGCCCAGCGCTCTTCCCTTACCTCGACGTCCCGCGCGCAGCCAACGAGCCGCGCGAGGCTCAGAACCGTGTCACCTCGCGACTCGCGACCGTATCGTGTCACCGGTCACCGGACCTCGAATACATATTTTTAATAGCTTTCCACGTCACCCAGGGGGTACTATTATCTTGCCAGATTCTTCTCGAAGAACACGGCAGTAGCTATAATTTTAAAGAAAATATTCATTTCGTAGATACTGTTATAGAAGAATTCGATACGCGTTTCACCTGCTTCGAAAAACTTCGAACAGAATTAATTCTTTTCGAGAATCCTCTTACAGCGCCAATCGTAGAACAGCAGATTAATTTACGGGACGAATTATGTGACCTACAAAATGATATTTCTCTGAAAACGGTTAAAAAAACCCGGGTGCAAAATTTTTATAAGGGTTTGTAACAAACCGCTTCCGCGCGCCCCCCCCGACGGACCGGTCCCCGTCCGCAAAACGCCGGCCGAACATCCGCCGAGCGTCACACAAGGCGCTACGCGCCGATAAACGACTTTAAACGCGCCAATACGAGCAGCGAGGCATCCGCGCGTCGCGGCTACCGCGCCGCGCACGCGCACCGGCCCCAAACCGGCACGCGCTAGCGACGTGCTCACGCGCCTCCGTCCGCCCACCACGCAACCGATCTCGAGCGGCGGGGACGCTGGCTCCGACACGAACCGAACCGCCACCGAACGTTCCCGACGTCTCGAGATGCGGGTAAAAAAGCGCCGGAGCAGCAAGATGCTGCGCTTCTTCTCCGCCGACTGCTCGGACCGCTACTCCGCCGACTAGTCTCCGAAGAAGTCTCCCGAGGTAGTCCTGGGGTCAAGAGTCTTGGTCGGAGCGTTCTCGACGGCTACCGTTTTCGCACCCGTCTCTCCTCGCCGAAGCTGGGCTCAAGGTCTTGGGCTCAGGGCGTACTTGCCCGACCGGCTTTCCTCGACACCGATCCGATCCTACCGCGGCGGCTACAGAAGAACGGGGTAAAGCGTCTTTGCCTCCGTCGAGCGTACTCGACGTAGCCGTCGCATCCTGCCTGCGAGAAGATCACAACCAACCGCCGCGGATTTAAAGAGCCGCTCAGCCGAGCGACGCCCCGCGCCCCGCTACCGTGCTGGCGACCGCGAAAAGCCGAGCACGCGACCTCGCAAGGCCAAAAAACACGGGGCCGCCCGCGCCCGAAAACAAACGCCGACCGCGCAAACCACGCACCTGCCGGGGGAAAGGGCGGCAACCGCGCCGACGACGTTCCCCGCGCCGAACCCTCTGTACATACTATTAAGACATTTGTATTCGTCACTCAAAAAAACCTGTACCTATTTTTCACGTTCAAACACACGAGTCTAATTCTCTCTTAACCCGGATCGTGCCCTGGAATTCCCGACGAGCTACGTCCGTGCGCGATTCTATCCAAGAAAACGGGTTGTTACATGGCGCCCGAACAGGGACCGTTGCCGTCCGGAGAGAATTAGACCCGCGTTGGCCATGCCGAGAAGCTGGATCTACCGAATAGACCGTACCGCGCTAGAGTCGCACCTCGAAACTCTCAGGCTGGACACAACCGGGAACGTGGACGATCTCCGCCGCCGCTTACGGGAATACGCGACCGCGCATCCCGAATATCAGCCCGCGAACATGCCCCCCGGAGGACCAGCCGAGATCCGCATCGAGATACCGGACCCACCACTCGCTGGGGGGGGGCACGCGTCCGACGCCAAGCAAATGAACCAGATACGGAAGTGGGGATGCCACTTCGAAGGGAAAGACCCCATCGCGTTCCTTGAGCGGGTCGACGAACTACAGCGAGAGTACGGGTTCTCCGACGCACAGTTATTGCGCGGTCCCCCCGAACTGCTGCGCGGGGAAGCGCTCCTGTGGTACCGCAACAATCGCGACTCCTGGGACGACTGGCAGGCGTTCACCGGCGAATTCCGGGAATATTACTTACCACGGCGATACGTCGCCAAATTAAAACGGGACATTCAGGCGCGAAAACAAGGTACCGACGAGCTATACCGCAAGTACGCGACGGAGCTCCTCACCATGATGAGACGCGCAGGCGGGTACGAAAAGGAGGAGCAGCTCGACCTGCTGTACGAAAACCTCCAACCGCGGTACAAGTTGTACGTCCGCCGCGACGGCCTCCGCCGAACAACCGACCTGCTCCGTCAGGCGGAGGAATTCGAGGAAATCAGCGCGCAATGCCGCGATCGCGGCGTCCCCCCCAAGCCAACCGCCACCAACACCGCCGCAACCACGTACGACAAGAACGAATGCTGCTGGCGCTGCAAGCAGCGCGGGCACACCGGTTCGACTGCCGTCGCATCGCAAAAAAATTCTTTTCCCCAGTGCGGGAAAGACGGCGTCTACACACGCGACTGCCACCCGCCGCCGGGAAACGCCACCGGGGCCCGGGGGAGGCCCCTGCCGCACCCCGGTCCTCCGAGTAATATTTAAACCGCACCGCACATCTACCTCAGAATCGACCAGCACGAGCTCGAGGTCCTCCTGGACTCGGGCTGGGAAGCCTTTCGTGAGCCCGGCTACCGCGAACCGTCTACGACGCCGAGGGCGAGAGATACGACCCGTCACCGGCCAGGTCTACGTGGCGGACGGGTCGAGCGTACCGATTGGGGGATGCATCGTGCTACCGATCGTCATCAACAACCGAGCAATTTCGCACGAGTTCCAAATATTACCCGGACTCGACACCGACGTATTTTTCGGCGTCGATATCATGGCTCGGGCCCAAATCGCCATCCCGCCGCCACCGAAACACGCCGCGAGGGCACGCACTCCCCGCACGCAACCCTCCCGATACGACCCGCGGCCGAAGGGGGGGGAGAACAGGAACGCCTGCAAGCCTTCCTCGCCGAAGAACCCCCCCGATTCGAAGCCGTACACGGACCGACCGCCCGGGCTGCAACACACGATCGCGTCAGAAATCATCCGCCGATTAAGCAACGGTACCGTCCTCGGAATCCGGCGATGCAGGCCATCATCGACCGCGAGGTCGACGAAATGCTCCGTAACGGAATCATCGAGCCGTCGCAAAGCGCGTGGAGCTCACCTATCGTGATCGTGAAAAAAAAAGACGGCAAACCACGCTTTTGCATCGATTTCCGCAGGGTAAACGATGTGACCGAACGCGACGCGTATCCGCTGCCACAGATCGCCGCGACGCTGGATAAACTTCGCGGCGCGCAGTTCCTGACCACGCTCGACCTGGAGAGCGGCTACTGGCAGGTGCCGCTAGCACCGGAAAGCCGACCGATTACCGCGTTCACGGTGCCCGGACGCGGACTAATGCAGTTCCGCGTAATGCCCTTCGGACTGCATTCCGCGCCCGCCACGTTCCAACGGTTACTGACGGCATACTAGGCCCGGAGTTAGAGCCAGCGTGTTCGTCTACCTAGACGACATTATCGTCGTTAGCCGAACCTTCGACGAGCACCTCGACACCCTGCGAGAAGTCTTTTCGCGACTAAGATCCGCCCAACTCCGGCTTAACCCCGCGAAATGCCGGTTCTGTACGACAACAATCAAGTATCTCGGACACGTCGTGGACCGCGAGGGCATACGAACCGACCCGGAAAAGACCAACACGATCGTAGAGGGGCCCGGGGCCGCACACCGTGCGGCAAGTACGCCAATTCCTCGGCATCGCCTCGTGGTACCGCCGATTCATACGCGACTTCGCGACCCTCGCCGCCCCGCTAACCGCACTCACTCGCAAAAACGCCGCCTGGAGGTGGGGAACCTCGGAGCAGGAGGCGTTTGACGCCCTGAAGAGAACGCTCACGACCGCGCCGGTATTGGCCTGCCCGGATTTCGAGAGACAATTCGTCTTACAAACGGACGCGAGTACGACCGGCCTGGGGGCCGTACTCACACAATACTTCCCCGAGGGCGAGCGCGTGATCGCATATGCCAGTCGTACCCTGAATCCCGCCGAACGAAACTACAGCGCGACGGAGCTGGAGTGTCTCGCAATACTGTGGGGAATACGCCGAATGAGGGATTACCTCGAGGGCTATCGCTTTAAGGTCGTGACCGATCACCAGTCACTCCCCTGGCTACAAAAAATCGATTCGCCCACCGGCCGACTCGGACGGTGGGCATTCGAGTTACGACAATACGACTTTTTCGTTCAATACCGCAAAGGAGCGTTGAACAAGGTAGCCGATGCCTTGTCCCGCCGACACGCCGTCAACGTCATCGCGGAGCCCCGATGCCCGTGGTACCGGAAATGGTGGAGAACCGCACGCAACGCGCCGCACGACGCCCCCCACTTCCGCATCGAAGACGGGAAATTATACAAACACATGCTACATACCCTCGACTTGTCCGAAACGCCGAGCGACGCACAATGGAAAGAGTGCGTCCCCCCCGAAGGACGCACCGAGATCCTGCGGCGGTATCACGACGAGCCGACCGCCGGACATCTCGGGATCGCCAAGACGATCTCGCGCATCGCCGCACAGTACCACTGGCCCGGAATGTTCCGCGACATAGCCCAATACGTGCGGCGGTGCGAGACATGCCTGGCTCACAAAGCGGAGCAGCGCCGACCCGCCGGACTGCTCCACCCGACCGTAATTACGCGACCGTGGCAACAAGTTGCCATCGACTCATAGGGCCGTTACCACGATCCTCCCGGGGCCACACGTGGCTCCTCACTATGCAAGACCGGTTCACCAAATGGCTGAGATGCGTGCTCTCCGCCGCGCCACCGCACAAAACTTTACCGCCGCCCTCACGGAAGCTATCGTGCTCCGCCACGGATGCCCCGACGAAATCCTCTCCGACAACGGGACCCAGCTGCGTTCGGCCTCACTGACCCAGCTTCTGCAGAAACTGCAGATCCGCCACCGATTAACGCCGGCGTACGCCCCGCACTGTAATCCGGTCGAACGCACGAATCGGTCCGTAAAAACAATGATCAGCCTGTACGTAAAAAAAGGGCCACCGCAAGTGGGACGCATACCTCGCTGAACTACAGTTCGCTTACAATACCGCAGTGCACGAAGCAACGGGGCATACGCCGGCGTTCCTAAACCACGGCCGCGAACTACGACGTCCGGGAGAACGCGCGGCATCGAACGACGCAGAGGCGCCGCACGCGCTGCAACGACGCCTACGCGAGGCGTACGAAGTCGTCGCATAAAACTTGCCCGAGCGTTTCAAAGGCAAGAACGATACTATAATCTGCGCCGCCGGAATTGGCGACCGCGGCTAGGCGAATGGGTATGGAACGCGACCGCCCGTTGTCGCGGCGCGCGGATGCCTTCAACGCAAAACTCGCGCCAAAATACATTGGACCGCTAGAAATCCGGAAAATCATCTCACCCGTTATAGTCGACCTCCGGAGCAAAAGGGGGGAAATGGTACCCACACACGCACATCCAAGATCTGAAGCCAGCCCCCACTCCACGAGCCGACGGTGAACCGACACCGAGGATGAAAACAATGCGGCCGAAGATGACAACACCGATCTGGGGGAAGGACGTCCGCCCGAATTTGAACATAACGGCCCAGGCATCGCAGAGCTCACTTTGACGCGAGCCATGGCAAGCGACGCAGCATCCGACGATATCCTGAGCATCATCCGGGACTTCCTGGGCGAACCCGTGGCCGAATACGACCCGGAGCGACCCGGCATGGACGAAGCCGGACCAAGCCAGTCACGGCCAGCCCCGGAACTGGACCCAGCCAGTCCACCGAGCCGAGAGAACAGCCGCGGAAACCAGCCGCTATAGCCGGTGTCAGACGGGGCCAGCTACGACAGCCATCCGACCGCCAGACGCAGACCAAGATCTCCTGGCTCACGACGACACCACCGCCGCCAATACCGCGGCCGATAGCGACACGACCGGAAAAACCACAGCCGTCCCTCAACCCGATCCGATTGATGGGGCCGCTGCCGCCACCACCTGTGCCAGTGGAAGTCGCACCGGGCATCACGGTAGAGGTACCGTACTTCGCCATCCACTCCGGCCGCGAGTACAAGGACAGACTCGGAGCTCGACGGTGGCACTTGCGCTTCGACCGTGCCGGACGACTCCGATCATGTCGAGAGAAGTCCTACGACACTCCCCGCACACCGGGAAAATGAATAGTATGCCTCTAATTTCAGGCATTCTTAGGAAGGGGGTGGTGTAACAAACCGCTTCCGCGCGACCCCCCCGACGGACCGGTCACCGTCCGCAAAACGCCGGCCGAACATCCGCCGAGCGTCACACAAGGCGCTACGCGCCGATAAACGACTTTAAACGCGCCAATACGAGCAGCGAGGCATCCGCGCGTCGCGGCTACCGCGCCGCGCACGCGCACCGGCCCCAAACCGGCACGCGCTAGCGACGTGCTCACGCGTCTCCGTCCGCCCACCACGCAACCGATCTCGAGCGGCGGGGACGCTGGCTCCGACACGAACCGAACCGCCACCGAACGTTCCCGACGTCTCGAGATGCGGGTATAAAAGCGCCGGAGCAGCAAGATGCTGCGCTTCTTCTCCGCCGACTGCTCGGACCGCTACTCCGCCGACTAGTCTCCGAAGAAGTCTCCCGAGGTAGTCCTGGGGTCAAGAGTCTTGGCCTCTGTCGAGCGTTCTCGACGGCTACCGCTTTCGCACCCGTCTCTCCTCGCCGAAGCTGGGCTCAAGTGTCTTGGGCTCAGGCAAGCGTACTTGCCCGACCGGCTTTCCTCGACACCGATCCGATCCTACCGCGGCGGCTACAGAAGAACGGGGTAAAGCGTCTTTGCCTCCGTCGAGCGTACTCGACGTAGCCGTCGCATCCTGCCTGCGAGTAAGATCACAACGCAACCGCCGCGGATTTAAAGAGCCGCTCAGCCGAGCGACGCCCCGCGCCCCGCTACCGTGCTGGCGACCGCGAAAAGCCGAGCACGCGACCTCGCAAGGCCGAAAAACACGGGGCCGCCCGCGCGCCGAAAACAAACGCCGACCGCGCAAACCACGCACCTGCCGGGGGAAGAAGCGGCAACCGCGCCGACGACGTTCCCCGCGCCGAACCCTCTGTACATACTAGCTGTAAGACATTTGTATTCGTCACTCAATAAAACCTGTACCTATTTTTCACGTTCAAACACACGAGTCTAATTCTCTCTTAACCCGGATCGTGCCCTGGAATTCCCGACGAGCTACGTCCGTGCGCGATCTCTATCCAAGAGAAACGGGTTGTTACAATGTTTTATCAAAATCAACCTACCCCAAGCTTCGAGATTTCGGACTCCGAATTTATTCTATGTTCGGATTCACATATTTATGTGAGACTTCTTTTTCAAAAATGAAGTTTATTAAAAATGAAAAACGTTCTTGTTTAAGCGACAATTCTTTACCGCGTCTTATGCGTCTTGCTACGTGCATTATGCAGATCGACGTTCCTGCTGCCGCTTGTAAAAAAGCCCGAAAGTCGTGAATCTGAATGTATTTTTCATTTCACTTAATATTTAAAATTCTGCTTCTTTTAAATTAATTCAAGCTATTAGAAGGTCGTCTCATTCATCAGTGGATTAGGCCTAACGGGGAAACCACTTAAAAAAAAACGCGTCGATAATAGTACCCCCTGGGTGATGTGGAAAGCTATTAAAAATATGTATTCGAGGTCCGGTGACCGGTGACACGATACGGTCGCGAGTCGCGAGGTGACACAGTCCTGAGCCTCGCGCGGCTCGTTGGCTGCGCACGGGACGTCGAGGTAAGGGAAGAGCGCTGGGCGGAGTTAACTGAAAATCGGGCGAAATGTGCATTTCTTGCCGAGCTCTGCACTAGAATATTTTATGACAAGTTGTAGGAAAACATAACAACAATTATTGTAAAGCAGTTTATTTTTTATGTTTAAAGTTAAGTGAAAATTGTATTCACAGAGGCTATAAACTACCTATATGAATAAAACAAAATGAGCAAAATGTTAATACAAATTAATGTTAACTTAAATTTTAAATATTAAAAATTAAAATATTTTATACAGCATTATAATAAAGCAATAAATTTTAATTGAATTTTATAGCATAATTTCATAACAAGTGTGTAATAGTTACTCTTAATATATTATAATTATCCCAAACGCTGCAGAAAAATGTTTTACTTTTTTTTAATGAAATTTATTTGTTTCACGGAGTCATAGTTTTTGTGTTTGCACGTGAAAAAATAAATTTGCTACAAAACTGTAGTTAATCTGTGTATTGTCTGTTTTTCATTACATTACAATTTGAAGATCCTTATCTGACAAAATAAAGTCTATTGTAATCATTTTTTCCGAGAGGTTTTTCTCACTGCATTTTATTTATTTATTATTGTACTATATTATATATTATGTAAAACTATTCCATACAAGAACATGTGGATGAAAAGTGGTTGATTACTGCAAGGTAAGTCCTAATTTCAAGAAACAAAAGAAAATTAAATATAATAAATTGAAATTCGTTCATGTTCTATAATCAGAGAAAAAAGTGATAAAAGAGTGCTGAAATTTACACCCGGAATGGCAAAAGAAAGCAATATGTATTATATTTTTGTAGTTTCTAACTCTTGGTGAATATAATTTTCACCTTTAAATATTAGAAAAGTATTAATAATATTATACCATATGCTATCAAATATATAGAATGAGGCATATAACTATTACCACTCTGAATATCTTTGAAATTATGAGAGTAGGAGAAAAATTTATCAAATAGAAATTACACGACACAGAAGTGATCTTGTATTTCGCTTCTTTTTTAGATAAAGTAATTTTGATCTGAAAATTTTATCCTCGTTTTTTAAAATAAAATTATATATGGGTTTTTCTTAAATAACATAATTTTTTAAATATAATTATTCTGTAAAAATATTAAAAAAGAGTAGTAGAATGTATAGGCGGATTCAATCCCTCGGGATCTCAGCGAGGTGCGGGGAAGGGTGTGATATATTTCGGGTCGCGCGGGGGGGTCTAACCGGCGATAAGGTCCCGCGGGTGGAACAAACCGTTCGGTGGTGGGATTGGGTGGCTTAAAACGGGGGCACACGTGCAAACCTAACCGGTAGTTCTGCGTAATCAATGTTTATATAAACAATGATAACGATTCGAGGACCATGTTCTTGACCGATGTTTAAATAAATTTGACACCATTGAAATGTGCCGCGTGCCGTGAAGGGGGGAATATTTCGGGTCTCACGGGGGGTCTAACCGGCGACGATGTCACGCGACCGGGGCGTGGCGAGGGGGGGAATTAAATCGGGGACACGTGTATGAACCTAACCGGTAGTTCTGCGTAATCAATGTTTAAGTAAACAGTGATAACGATTCGAGGACCATGTTCTTGACCGACACCTTTGAAATGTGTCGCGTGGAGGCAACTGACCATTTAATGTAAACATGGACCATGTACTTGTCACTCTGTTTACATAAACATAATAAATCACACCGCGAGGAGGTGTGTATGACTGTAATTTTGAAATCGGAAATGTCTGTCATCACGAGGGGGATAAGCGATACGATGGCGAATATTTTGTGTGCGCGGCTATTTCCGCGGGGCCCGCCGCCGCCACCGCCGCCGCCGCCGCCGCCGCCGCCGCCGCCGCTCGCTATCTTCTAATAAGGTTGCGTGCGGTGTCGCCCAGCGGCATGTTACAAGATATCTTCTTTGGGTAAAGATGCTGCCGGCTGCTGCACGCCGGAAACAATATTTAGATGACGCAGAAGCGTTACCACTGACGATTGCCCAAACCATGCTCGTCGGCTTGGCGAATGGTTTATTTATCGTTCGACAGGATACATACTCTAAAATGAGCCGATCATACGAAGTTCATTATTAAACGAACAAAATGGTTGTCCATCTAGCGTTGATATAGACATAAATCTATTTCATAGATTTGATCTGTGAAAACATGTAATGCCCGCGATAGAAACACGACGATTTATCAAACGATTTTCGCACGAGTAGGAATACGTGAGCCTCAGAACGTGCCGTGAGACGTCATTATTAACCAGAACGGTTTGTAGATTGCTCAGACCACAGAAAGAAATGTATTGAACATACGATGGTTGATACTGTGAAGAAAGCAATTAAACAAATAATAGTAAGCAAGAAGATTTACCAGAATATTTACAGCCGATAACACTCTTTGCAGCGATCTCTGCCGGTCATGGACAGCACGCACTTCTTGGTACAAAGGGGCATCATCATTCAGGTCCGCATGCTGCAGTGACAGGAAAGAGAGGTCAGGAGAGCAGGACGATCCCTTGTGGGAGACATGCTAGGCCTCCGACTTTCTGTGAATTAAAATATATAACGACACTGCACAAACAAGGTCATGAATTGCAAACATGCAACAAATATGGTGCCTGAGTGCGTGATGTAACTGAAAATGGAAGGACGTCACAAATTAGCTGAATGTGCCAGTGGTCAGGTGCATCTGTGCCGAGCCATTGTAGCCAACGTGCTCGCCGTGGGGAAAGACAACACCGTGTCAACGCGCGACCGTGGCGGCTTTTGCTGAAAGTTAGAATATTGTCGCTGGCGGTAACATGCAGTTACTAGCGCCGACGATGAAATCGCTGTGGGTGGCTTAGTAGACGGCGCCGTTGCACATTTGATTACTGCCGCTTAGATCGCCACGACGGCGATTGAGCAGTAAAGATATCGGGTGAAAGATGATAGTGTAAACACGAGGCTTAATGGTGACACGATGATGAACGCAACATAAAAATATCGCTGGCGAAGGAACAATGGTCATCGCCGGGCGAATGGACGCTGGCGATGAGCCGACGATTTCAAGAACGTGCGATATGGTTGGCTCGCGCAACACTGCAACAGATACCGCGCCGCGAATAGCATAAACGCCGTGATTGCGTAACGGTTGTCGCCGCGTGGCCGCGGCCTGCCGTTGACATCGGGGGAATCGTTACTACCGCATTACCGACCGTTTTGAAGTTTGATCGATATATTACCTTCAATGAATCGAAGACATTGAAAATTAACGCTTGAATGACGCAATGGTATCGGCCACCTCGAAAGAAAAACCACGCGTACTCTCGATAGCAGCCACCAGCGACGTTAGAAGCATGCCACCTACGCGTCTCTGATGAACGGCGCTGTCACTTGCATGTGTACACTTCCAAATGCGACGGTCACCACCAGCCGAACAATAAAATATTTGTGATCGGTAAGAATAATAAAATTCGTTGCGGCTTATCACTTATAAAAACTGCTTCACTTGTAAATGTTCTATACGTTGTTCGCATAGCCTGAAGAAAGCTGTCACACGCAGCGGATTGTTCAGTAATTAATGATTGCCGTACCAATATCGAAAGCGAGGATCAGGCGTGTTGGAACTCGATACAACAACGTATGCACCCGTTGCTATTCGCATTTGAGTGTACAGATGTACAGAACAGAGAACACCAAATTTCTTCGCATTATCACGAGGCAGCTTAGTGCAAGATGCTGCGTTTCATGATCGTCAGAGTACTCGCCGCGATAACGATTGCAAACGTACGCGAAAGAACCAAACGCGCATAGTGAAAGTTGTAAATATCTCGCCGGTTACCCTATGGAATCATTGGTCTGCAGCAGCAGCAACGCGAGGAATATATTCAAAATTGAACGGCACCGACATGTGCGTGATCACTGGCAAATTTACCGCGGAACCAGCTCATTCGTGATTGTAATTTAAATACAAAATTCGCTGTTACCTGATCAGCCTGGAAGGCGATGCATCGCTTCAATACAAATTGTCACCACGGGCCCGATGTATTCATTTACCACGATGGGCCAAAGAAAATATAGTCTCACAATATGTCGAAAATACTTCAGATAAAGACATAATTTAAATGCACGAAATATACGGTTACGATTCATCGATCTGCACAGTTTTGCTCAAGTCTGACACTGGCACGTTTATCTGATAAATTAAAATTGCTTCCTTCTTCAGTTATCAAACGACACTTCGAATAGTTGACGTGTTTTCCATATGAGCTGATTGTGTATGAATGCAATATCGCGTGAATCATTTTTGCTCTACTTCATACGAAAACACAGACAGATTATAACATGTCAGAAAGCAGCGGCTCACACTTTGGGCATCGTTGCATTCATACCCGGGTTTACTTCGTACTCGCGAAAGTACACACATTGCGGTCTCGATCCGCGCATTATTACACATTACCAGGTTGCTGGGATGCAATGCTAACACGCGTAAGATTTGTTGCTCATCGATTAGGACACGATCTGGTTTGCTGCATCCGGTATACGCGGTGGTTTGAGTCAATGTTCGGTGGCGTTAAAAGTCAAGGACATGCAATACGTAGCCTCTACGACCACGAGTCCATCGTGGCTTGACATAAACGCGGTTTCAGATGTGTCAACACACATACGGCGAGCTTCAATGGATCGAAAATGCCGATACTTGACGTGAACGCGACGTTTCGGATAATGTTGTAGTCGACACATATTCACAATACCAGAAACGACATCTACCTTTCGTTTCACAAATCGCCAGGCAGGGCTGCGTATGTTGTACGATAAAGCGGTATGTGATATACGCATCGCAATGGCTGCGTTGTACCATCATTGTTTAGTCATCTCCGCTTCTCGCGATTATATTGAACATAAATTGAATGAGCGTAAAAATGATTTTCAAAAGAATTTGCACAAATTACCACGCGTTTGAAGGAAACAGAGCGTAGGCAACACGCAGACGTAAAATTATCGACAAATGTATGGTATAATAAACCAAATTCTTCATTGCTTCGGACGCTACGATAATAAGCCGAACTGCGTGATCCGAGGAACAGTCGATTTATGGGTATGCATAGCTGACATATCAAAATCTGCTTGTACTTCATCACGAATAGAGTTTCCGTTGGCAGCAAAGACAAGCGCAATATTATGAGCCAGACGATAGTCTTGTTTACTTCTGTTTTATATTCAACGATGAAACGTGATATAAGCGAGATACGATATGATTATCCCTATTTAACCCAGACAGCCTGCGAATAACTCGGTCTTACAGATGAACAAAGATCATGACTGATTAATAGATGATAAAGACGTTTTTTTTTGATGCGATATCAGGTGTAGTTGCGTGAAAATACCGGGTAGCGAACTGAGTTACTTGAAGATATGCGATGTTTGAACGATGAAATAGAAATAACACGTAGCCAATCGTGTATACGTTCGAAGCTGCAACAAGTGTTTACAGTTTCAGAATCCAAAGTGGCGCTCTCGCCATATGATGATAAAAGATACCTTGTTCTATCATCATTAACAAATACATTACCATGGGGACATTGGCAGATACAGTTATAATCATAAGATGTTCTCACATTTTTACAAATATTATGCATTTTAATCTTTTATAGTATTATATTTTTGTATTTCTTACACGATTAATATGCTAGTAATATTTTGTATAAGTACATTATTCATACTTTATACTTTGTTTTATATTCTGTATGCTTCATTTTATACATCTTATGTATAGTTTCATATATGTTACACGCTTAATATATTTGACGTTTTATGAATAAGATATTTTTGATAATTTTAGATACAACGTTTAATGTAAAAGTATGACATTTCAGAAGGTCATGATGGAAAGGCATTAAGACCGTGCTTCATTATATTTGTAACGTTATATGATATAAATATATACATATTTGACAAATAAATCAAATAACACATTCGATATTGCATCATCAGGTCTCAGCTGACGTCCTTGTTTCCTTTCTTCTTATTATCTTTCGTAGGTATACATTGACGACGCAACCGCGAGCTACCCGCCGAGAATGCTACCGCGATCTCGTCTACCTCTCCAAGAGAGGGGTTGCTTTGGCACCAGGCCACGCGCACCGAACAGCTATTTTGAGTTCGTCCCATGATTTTTGGCGTGAAAGTAGGCAGTGCCCAGCCAAACTCAATAATGAATACATGCCGATAGTACGATGCCTGCGGTTGTTGTAATCCGACACCAGACGCGGCAGCTCGTCGACCCACTTGTGCGACCCGTTAAGTGTAAACATACGCCACATATCGTTCTTAAGCGTGTGATTCCATCTCTCTATTATCGATGCTTTTAAAACCGAATATGTAGAATAATGATTAATGTCATGCTTTTTCAAGACTTTTTGCACATCGGCGTTATAAAATTCCTTTCCCATATCCGTTTGTAAATTTTTCGGGCATCTTCCGCTCTCTCGAATTATCTTGGCGATTGCGTCAACCGTCTCGCGCCCGGCCTTGCTCTTGAGCGGTACTGCCCAGGCGTATTTACTCAACGCACCGATGACGGTAAGTATGTAATTATGACTTCTATTGTACTTTGAATAGAGACGCATCTCGACGATATCAGCTTGCCAAAGATCGTTGAGTCCTTTGATTATAACACGTCTTCTAGGAAAATTGCGTCTAGCCGACGCGTGTAATTCTTCGACGATTCGTCGCCTCTCGGAGCTTATTGTTTTCTTTGATGAACTCATATTTCGGCGCGTAAACGAATTGCATTATGACTGACTCGTTTAGCGATTACACGATGTAATTTATAATGCTGGCATTGCAAAGTTCCTCTACTTTTGTTTAAAAACGTTTTTTCTCCATTTATCAGTATTTTCTGTCTTCCTTTAATAACTTTTCTTTGTCTTCCGGTTTCTGTCGATTAGATAATTTTTCATACTCATTCTTGACTCGATCTACTGCCATACGATAACCATCCTTCACTCGTTCTTGTGTCTTTTCATAGCGATCTTGAGCCGATCGATAATTGTCTGACAACCGTTCTTGAAACGTCCGATTTTTATTTAAGAATCGTTCAAAGTCATTCGTTAAACGTTCGTAACCGTCTTTTCGACGTTCATTGCTGCTCATTTTTGTCGTCTATCGCACGTCCTTCTCAAACAAAATCAACCTCTCGTCTGACTCGTTTCGCGGGTATACGATTTAATTTATAATTATACCAAAGCTTCACAAAGTTCTTCCACGATGGACATCTCGTTGCCGTGAGCGTCGTTGCCCGCTCGATGTGAAGCGTCTAGCAATCGTAGACGGATAATCTTTCTAAGACAAGTAAAATGCTTCTACTCTTGAGCAAAATAACTAAATAGAATGAATAAAATTTTATAGCCTTAAATAAAAATAAGTATGAGCATATACGACGTGTATCTTTTTTAACTTTACTTAATTTTTTAATTAATAGAAATTCACGAAGAATATAATGATTTTAAAGCAAGTGATTTAGAGCGAGTATTTCAAATTCTGAATTATAATATCATATCTTTCAATGTATAAGAATGGAATATGTAAATCTATATATATTTCGTACTTATATGTAAAACAATATATATATTTTTACAATGCATTCAATTAATTTTCAATAGTTTAATTAAACTTCAAAATATTACGTTTCATGTATGTCATGTTTCATGTATGTCATGTTTCACGTTTCATGTACGTCACGTTTCATGTACATCATGTTTCACGTTTCATGTACGTAACGTTTAATGTACGTCATGTTTCATGTACGTTATGTTTCATGTACGTCATGTTCCACGTTTCATGTACGTCATGTTTCACGTTTCATGTACGTCATGTTTCATGTACGTTATGTTTCATGTACGTCATGTTTCACGTTTCATGTACGTCACGTTTCACGTTCGTCATGTTTCACGTTTCATGTACGTCATGTTTCACGTTTCATGTACGTCACGTTTCATGAAACACACAATTTGAAATACTCGCTCTAAATCACTTGCTTTAAAATCATTATATTCTTCGTGAATTTCTATTAATTAAAAAATTAAGTAAAGTTAAAAAAGATACACGTCGTATATGCTCATACTTATTTTTATTTAAGGCTATAAAATTTTATTCATTCTATTTAGTTATTTTGCTCAAGAGTAGAAGCATTTTACTTGTCTTAGAAAGATTATCCGTCTACGATTGCTAGACGCTTCACATCGAGCGGGCAACGACGCTCACGGCAACGAGATGTCCATCGTGGAAGAACTTTGTGAAGCTTTGGTATAATTATAAATTAAATCGTATACCCGCGAAACGAGTCAGACGAGAGGTTGATTTTGTTTGAGAAGGACGTGCGATAGACGACAAAAATGAGTAGCAATGAACGTCGAAAAGATGGTTACGAACTTTTAACGAATGACTTTGAACGATTCTTAAATAAAATCGGACGTTTCAAGAACGGTTGTCAGACAATTATCGATCGGCTCAGGATCGCTATGAAAAGACACAAGAACGAGTGAAGGATGGTTATCGAATGGCCGTAGATCGAGTCAAGAATGAGTATGAAAAATTATCTAATCGACAGAAACCGGAAGACAAAGAAAAGTTATTAAAGGAAGACAGAAAATACTGATAAATGGAGAAAAAACGTTTTTTAAACAAAGTAGAGGAACTTTGCAATGCCGACATTATAAATTACATCGTGTAACCGCTAAACGAGGTCAGTCGTAATGCAATTCGTTTACGCGCCGGAATATGAGTTCATCGAAGAAAACAATAAGCTCCGAGAGGCGAGGAATCGTCGAAGAATTACACGCTTCAGCTAGACGCAATTTTCCTAGAAGACGTGTTATAATCAAAGGATTCAACGATCTTTGGCAAGCTGATATCGTCGAGATGCGTCTCTATTCAAAGTACAATAGAGGTCATAATTACATACTTACCGTCATCGATGCGTTGAGTAAATACGCCTGGGCAGTACCGCTCAAGAGCAAGGCCGGGCGTGAGACGGCTGACGCAATCGCTAAGATAATTCGAGAGAGCGGAAGATGCCCGAAAAATTTACAAACGGATATGGGAAAGGAATTTTATAACGCCGATGTGCAAAAAGTCTTGAAAAAGCATGACATTAATCATTATTCTACATATTCGGTTTTAAAAGCATCGATAATAGAGAGATGGAATCGCACACTTAAGAACGATATGTGGCGTATGTTTACACTTAACGGGTCGCACAAGTGGGTCAACGAACTGCCGCGTCTGGTGTCGGATTACAACAACCGCAGGCATCGTACTATCGGCATGCGACCAGTCGACGTTAATTCGGAAGTTGCTGAAAAACTCCTGGGCACTGTATACTCTCACATAAAAATCATGGGACCCGCGAAATTCAAAGTAAACGATTCGGTGCGCGTGAGCAAGCACAAAACGACATTCTCTAAGGGGTACATCCCCAATTGGACCACCGAGGTGTTTAAGATCGTTAAAGTACAGCGCACTAATCCCGTAACTTATCTCCTGGAAGATTATCGCGGTAAACAAATAGCGGGTGCCTTCTATGAGTACGAGTTGCATCGCACGACTCATCCAAATGTATACCTGGTAGAGAAGATAATAAAGAAGAAAGGAAACAAGGTTTACGTCAAGTGGCTGGGATTCGATGATTCGCACAACTCATGGATAAATAAAAAAGATGTTATTTGATTTATTTCAATTAAATATGTATATATTTTATATCATATCAGCGTTTACAAAATATATATAAAATGAATACAAACAATTTTTAGGTCTTTATTCTTCTTCTATCCTTATTAATACAAAATGTCATATAAAAATTTTTATTAAAAAACGTATATCTAAAATTTGAAAAAAAATATCAAAAATATGTTATTCATAAAACGTCAAATATATATTAAGCGTGTAACATATATGAAACAATACATAAGATGTATAAAATGAAGCATACAGAATATAAAACAAAGTATAAAGTATGAATAACGTACTTATATAAAATATTACTAGCATATTAAACGTGTAAGAAATACAAAAATGTAATACAATAAAAGATTAAAATGCATAATATTTGTAAAAATGTGAGAACATCTTATGATTATAATTGTATCTGCCAATGTCCCCATGGTAATGTATTTGTTAATGATGATGGAACAAGGTATCTTTTATCATCATATGGCGAGAGCGCCACTTTGGATTCTGAAACTGTAAACACTTGATGCAGCTTCGAACGTATACACGATTGGCTACGAGTTATTTCTATTTCATCGTTCAAACATCGCATATAATCTTCAAAAGTAATAGTTCGCGCTACTACATTGTTTTTCACACCTTTCGCTTTTTTGGTATCCTTTTTACCATCTACTTTGATCGCGTACATCTTTGCTCTAAGCCCTACAAATTCGGTCATGATCGCACCGTTGTTTTCATCTTTCATTAGACCGAGGACTTTTTTATTCGCGAGAGGCATACCGTACGGGTTGTCTGCGGGATAATCGCTTGTATCATATCTCGCTATATCACGTTTCATCGTTGAATAAATATCATCGCACTCGAGGAAATAAACAAGACTATCAGTATCTGAATATAACAATTTGCACTTGTCTTTATATAGCGGAAACATATATTCGTGATGAAATTCGTACAAGCAGATTTTTGATATGTCAAGTATACACATACCCACATAAATCGGCTTGTTAAACTTCACCTCGAGTTTACGCAGTTCGACGGCAACTAAATTTTCCGCAAAGACGCTGCGGCTGTGAAAATTTGGTTTAGCGATTAATGCCTCTGCACCGTAACGTCCTTCCCATTTTGTCAATAATTTTACGTCTACGTGATTACGTACGTTTTCCATAGTTTTTCCAAACACGGCGTTGTTCATCAATTTGTACAAATTCTTTTCGAAATCATTTTTTGCATTCATTCTAAATTTTGTGTTCAATTCTATATAATCGCGAAGCCATGGAGATTGAGCAAACTGTAATACGCGATGAATTTTTGTTACGCTAAGCCCATTGCGCGTGCATTGTTGCAAATAACGGTAATGTATCACATATCGCTTTTTATCGTACAACGTTGCGAGAAGTTTTTTCTGCCGTGATCCTGGCGGTTTATCGTGTGTAGGACAGAAAGGTAAGTCAGTGTGTCGATCGTGCAGACATTGTGGATATGTGAGATCGACTTCTAGCACATACCCAGTGGGCGAATCCGAAGCGATCGCGTTCACGTCAAAATTGTCAACGTTTTCGATCCATTGAAACTCACCGTATGGTAATGGTTGACACATCGCAAAACCATACATATTGTTTATGTCAAAATACATTAGATAAGACAATGGTTTCGATGGATCGTAAGAACGCATGTACTTATTATTGGCTTTAGCATATCTACCGGAGCATTGACTCAAACCACCGCGTATACCACGTTCTATAAATAAGATCATGTCTATATCGGTGAGCAACTCAAATCTTACGCGTGTTAGTTTCAACATTGCATCCCAAGTGTAGCCTGGCAATGTGTAATAATGCGCGGGATCAAGACCATAACTATTAATGCTACTTTCGCGGAAGTTTTGAAAAATATCAGCCAATAATAAGACATCGGTCTTGAGATATAGATCGCTGTATTCACCCAGGGTTTTGATTGAGAACCGCTGCCAAACTTTCTGAGCATGAGCATAATCTGTCTGTGATACTGTCTGCTTGGTAAGAGAACTATAAAATGATTCACGCGGTGGCAGTTGCGTTTCATACAGTTTGTCAAAATTATCCACGTATTCGTATGGAAAGACACCTTTGCGTGTCAACAATTCAAAGTCTTCGTTCGATAACGAGGAAAATTCCGAATGAGAAATTTTTAATTTATCAAGACTTAAAAACGATGCCAATTTGTCAAGACTTGAACTTAAAAACTTGTACGAATCGATGAACCGTAGCCGTATACAATTTCGTGCATTTTTGAAAATTATGTCTTTATCACAAGTATTTTCAACATATTTGGTAAAAGATATATATTTTTCTTTATTTATCGGTAGTAAATCGATTTTGCCTTCGAACGTGGTGGCAATTTCTTTTATGATGAAATGTGCATCGTAACCAGATAAATTATGAAATACGATCGGAATAACGTATGAATTTTTGTAATTTAAATTACAATCTGAATGAGCTGGACCACGGTAAGACCCTGTCAAATGACAATGATCGCGCACACGTATATTATTCGATGCGAACGGTTTTTCACATATATGACAATCTCTCGCGTTACTGTATGCCTCTTGCTGCTCTTTAGTTAATGATTCCATAGGAACATTGGCGGATATTCTGGCTTTCACGCTATGCGCCAGGTTTTCGAGTTCTTTCGCGAACCACACGACGCAATCGTTATCGCGACGAAAGTGATACTCTGACAACGCGTCGTCGTATGAGCACTTAACATAATATGCTATACTAAATACCTCATGATGCTGATACGGGAAATTTGAAGTGTTCTCTGTTCCTGGGTCAATCTTCCGCAGTATGCACTCCAAATCTGAATAAACAACAAAGGGTACACGCTCCTTGTTGTTGTAATTATCGAATTCTAGCCACTTGTTATCCTCGCTCGGTAGTAGAACGGCGCAGTCGTTTAATTGCTGACAATCCACTTTGTGTGACTGCAACTTTTCTTCTGAGCTGAAGTAATGCAGACAACTATAAAAAAATAGAAGACGATTTTTTAAAATTAAAACAACTTTTATAAGTGATAAATATTTTTTTAACAGATTTTATTATTACACTTACCGATCACAGATGAATTTCTTGTGTTCGTTTTTGCTCAGCTGTGAACTGACCAGTCGTGATAAGTTCTTAATCCACGCAAAGTGACCGAGGCTGTTATCACGTTCATCTTCCAAGTACAGTAGATTGGCATGCTTCTCCTTCTTATCCTTGGTGAGCCTTATCGGAAATATGCGTAGTTTCTTTTCTTTTCTGTCGAATTCGGTATCGTACACATTTACCGACACGTCGTTCAAACGTTCAAATTTTCCAATGTCTTTTATGTTCATTGGGAATGTTATGTCACTAACATTTAAAACAGTCGAATAATGCGGATATGACGACTCCCGGTCTGCGTTTCTTTCGGCAGGGTACAGAGCGGCCACTACCGACCACGCGAAACACGCATTGTCTTTCGATTGCACATTAATCACGGCACGTTTATTCTTTATTCCTCGCGGCAATTCGATGCAACATCCCGCGTGCATGAGATTATGTTTATTAATGTTTACCGTTAAATTCAGTATTCGTGTAAGAGCCCAACCACTATCGCGTTCTTGGAACTCGTCGAGCATCGCCAACGTGACATCGATGACACTCTGCTGATACCACTCGCGCAAATTTGACGATCGATAAAGTTCATTGTTCCTCGTAGCGATATTTTTAATATTACGTTCATCATGATTATTAACATATTCACCATTAAATACGGTGTTTACCTTTACACTATCATGTTTCGCGATAGCGTCTTGCACTTGCTCAATCACCAAATCATTGGCGTCCTCCAAAAAATGTCGCGGCTCGATATAATCAATGTTAATAACAGCGCCAGTCACAATGCGATTCTTGAACGCGGTCTCGATCTCGCGCCATACGAGCGGTTGCTTATCATCAGCGCCAGTGCTTGCATAATTGCCACCAACATGCATGAAACGTCTTTCTAACTGCGCTTTTTCACCTTTGAGTCGCGCGATTCTTGACACAAGTGATTGTCTTTTTCCCACGGCGAGTCGAGGACGTTTGGCACTACAATGTTCTTCGAGCTGCGCGAGGTACTCGTCGCATCGTTGCAACCACTCGAAACATTCAGCTAAATTTGCAATCTGCGAGCATTGCTCGAGCAGTTCGCGTTCCACTCGCTCACTATTTTCCATTTTTCAGTTTTTAGTACGTATCACACGCTTTTTCGGAGCACTTGCATGTATTTTGTTTACATGATTTGCAAATTCGCTGTGCGCTTAGAACGTTACAGTGTCCGTTTATATATTTTAATTCACAAAAATCAGGAGGTATAGCGTATCTCCACCAAGGATCATCCTGCTCTCTATTTCTCTTTTCAACCCACCGATTAAATAAATTAATCACTGCAGGTTCGCGCTTATCGTCGCAGTTCTGTGGTGGTGGTGTATACACGTTTATTGCAAGAAATTCGATGCACTGTCCATGACCAGCGGGAATCGTAATCTGCAGAATGATATCGTATATAGAGATATTCTGGTAAATCTTCTTTGCCCACTGGTATTTGTTTAATTGCTTTTCTTCACAATTATCAAACGCGCACAGATGGTCCAGTATGAGCAAATACAATTTTCTTTTCCTGTAGTCTGACAATCTACAAATACGTTCTGAGTTAATAATGACACCTTGTCTCACGGCGCGTTCACAAGTCCCGCGTATTCCTAATTCTCGATCGCGAAGGAATTTTATCGACGATACTCGTCGTCGTGGAACATTGGTTTCTTCTTCTTCTTCCGGCATAAACACATTATCATGAACGTACATGATTTTTTCTAGATCAAAATCTATAAATAGATTTATGTCTATATCAAACACTGCGTCGTCAAACTCCATTTTTGACTGCGTTTAATGTGAACTTCGATATGATCAACCATTTTTTTAGAGAGTAACTATTACGACTGATTCGGTGTCCACATCGAGACTGATCGTATAATACATTCGCCAAACTTATAACCGAAACATGAGTTTTGTTTAATCGATCGAAATATTAACGCTTCCCTCTTGCATCATCTAAATATTGTTTCAACGTGCAGCAGCCGGATTATCGGCGCTTATCTTTACTAAGAAAGATATCTTGCAAGATTAGACATGCCACTGGGCGACACCGCGCACGAAAGAGAGCTCACGTAAACAAATCTAAATATCATTTACACGTGTCATTAGAAGCCGGACTATCGGCGCTTCTCTTTACTAAGAAAGATATCTTGCAAGATTAGACATGCCACTGGGCGACAACCGCGCACGAAAGAGAGCTCACGTAAACAAATCTAAATATTATTTCAACGCGTTATTAGCACAGCCGAAAGAGCTATACAGCGCTTTTCTCTCTCTCTCTTGCATCCACCTTGACCAAAAATTATTAGAAGATAGCGAGCGGCGGCGGCGGCGGCGGCGGCGGCGGCGGCGGCGGCGGGCCCCGCGGAAATAGCCGCGCACACAAAATATTCGCCATCGTATCGCTTGTCCCCCTCGTGATGACAGACATTTCCGATTTCAAAATTACAGTCATACACACCTCCTCGCGGTGTGATTTATTATGTTTATGTAAACAGAGTGACAAGTACATGGTCCATGTTTACATTAAATGGTCAGTTGCCTCCACGCGACACATTTCAAAGGTGTCGGTCAAGAACATGGTCCTCGAATCGTTATCACTGTTTACTTAAACATTGATTACGCAGAACTACCGGTTAGGTTCATACACGTGTCCCCGATTTAATTCCCCCCCTCGCCCCGCCCCGGTCGCGTGACATCGTCGCCGGTTAGACCCCCCGTGAGACCCGAAATATTCCCCCCTTCACGGCACGCGGCACATTTCAATGGTGTCAAATTTATTTAAACATCGGTCAAGAACATGGTCCTCGAATCGTTATCATTGTTTATATAAACATTGATTACGCAGAACTACCGGTTAGGTTTGCACGTGTGCCCCCGTTTTAAGCCCCCCAATCCCACCTCCGAACGGTTTGGTCCACCCGCGGGACCTTATCGCCGGTTAGACCCCCCCCCGCGCGACCCGAAATATATCACACCCTTCCCCGCACCTCCCTGAGATCCCGAGGGTTTGAATCCGCCTATACATTCTACTACTCTATTTTAATATTTTTACAGAATAATTATATTTAAAAAATTATGTTATTTAAGAAAAA
Organism: Solenopsis invicta; assembly: GCF_016802725.1. Taxonomy (NCBI): domain Eukaryota; kingdom Metazoa; phylum Arthropoda; class Insecta; order Hymenoptera; family Formicidae; genus Solenopsis; species Solenopsis invicta. The sequence goes on from NW_024105258.1 coordinate 27,662, forward strand.
CCCATATATAATTTTATTTTAAAAAACGAGGATAAAATTTTCAGATCAAAATTACTTTATCTAAAAAAGAAGCGAAATACAAGATCACTTCTGTGTCGTGTAATTTCTATTTGATAAATTTTTCTCCTACTCTCATAATTTCAAAGATATTCAGAGTGGTAATAGTTATATGCCTCATTCTATATATTTGATAGCATATGGTATAATATTATTAATACTTTTCTAATATTTAAAGGTGAAAATTATATTCAACAGAGAGTTAGAAACTACAAAAATATAATACATATTGCTTTCTTTTGCCATTCCGGGTGTAAATTTCAGCACTCTTTTATCACTTTTTTCTCTGATTATAGAACATGAACGAATTTCAAATTATTATATTTAATTTTCTTTTGTTTCTTGAAATTAGGACTTACCTTGCAGTAATCAACCACTTTTCATCCACATGTTCTTGTATGGAATAGTTTTACATAATATATAATATAGTACAATAATAAATAAATAAAATGCAGTGAGAAAAACCTCTCGGAAAAAATGATTACAATAGACTTTATTTTGTCAGATAAGGATCTTCAAATTGTAATGTAATGAAAAACAGACAATACACAGATTAACTACAGTTTTGTAGCAAATTTATTTTTTCACGTGCAAACACAAAAACTATGACTCCGTGAAACAAATAAATTTCATTAAAAAAAAGTAAAACATTCTTCTGCAGCGTTTGGGATAATTATAATATATTAAGAGTAACTATTACACACTTGTTATGAAATTATGCTATAAAATTCAATTAAAATTTATTGCTTTATTATAATGCTGTATAAAATATTTTAATTTTTAATATTTAAAATTTAAGTTAACATTAATTTGTATTAACATTTTGCTCATTTTGTTTTATTCATATAGGTAGTTTATAGCCTCTGTGAATACAATTTTCACTTAACTTTAAACATAAAAAATAAACTGCTTTACAATAATTGTTGTTATGTTTTCCTACAACTTGTCATAAAATATTCTAGTGTCTGCGTAGTGCGAAGCTACGCGTGTACGCGTAGGCCTTTTCTCTATTGAGAGAGTGTGTGTGTGTGTGTGTGTGTGTGTGTGTGTGTGAGAGAGAGAGAGAGACCGAGAGAGAGCGAGAGAGAGCGAGAGAGAGAGAGAGAGAGAGAGAGAAAGAGAGAGAGAGAACTGGAACCGGATTCGTAGGTAGAAGTTTATTATATTGCCCTTTAAACATATGTACAAGTATTTAATAAGAACTATTGATGTGAAAAATTATTAAAACTATTTGCTATAAAAAGTATTGAAATTCAGTAGCAAACATTTCGTAGCAAATATTAACATATTACTTTTACTTGTGAAATTTTATAAAACATATTATTTAATTCTGTTACGTCCAGGGTTAAAGAAGGGTAGACGAGATATAGAGGGAGAAGGGAGGGACGTAACAATTCGAGAGTGTGCACGTGCGGCACGGGAGACCGCGTCGACAACCCGGGATATAGGTCAGTAGGGCCCGCAGCGGGAGGCCCCAATGGCAAAATATCCGGGATGCTTCGCGTCCCTTGGTCCTATTTTGAGGCAACAAATTTAATTGCTTTACCTCGGGATTGGACCTAGTGCTTATCTTGTAAGAGCGAGGGATGGTGGTAGTGGTTATGAAATTAGCACCAATTAATTATTGTACCTGGTTTATTTTAATCAGTAGTAAATAAGAATACAATTTGTTTATTTTGAAAAATGATTTATATTCATAAAAAAAAACAACGGTTTAAACTAAAGGCTCTATAATTTTTAAGTTAACTTGGGCAGCGATGTTATTTATTTGTTCCTCTATGGCTTTGAGGCGGCGGATTCGGCGATTGTAGCGACTCCGGTGCCGCTTCACGGCTGCTCGGGACTTATATTCGTGGATTCGGGAATATTATCATTATTTACGGAAAAAAACAAAACTCCGTTTCTTCTGTGTTTATCGAAAGGTTAGATTTTAAACCCTCCTTCGGTTAATCGAACAGCGTTCGAGTGAAACTAGAGAAAGAGATTGAAGTTTAAACAAAGGGGGGGTTCGAGTGAAACAGAGAATAAAGAGATTTCCGAGTGAGTAACCAGAAGTTATATAAAGAGATTTTCCGGATCTCCTCTTGTGAGTAAATCAAGAAGAAGGAAAAATTAGTAATAAAAGATTCTTCCGGATCTCCTCTTGTGAGTAAATCCCAAGAAGAAGGAAATTTAGTAAAAAGATTCTTCCGGATCTCCTCTTGTGAGTAAATCCCAAGAAGAAGGAAAATTAGTAAAAAAAAAGATTCTTCCGGATCTCCTCTTGTGAGTAAATCCCAAGAAGAAGGAAAAATTAGTAAAAAAAGATTCTTCCGGATCTCCTCTTGTGAGTAAATCCCAAGAAGAAGGAAAATTAGTAATAAAAAGATTCTTCCGGATCTCCTCTTGTGAGTAAATCCCAAGAAGAAGGAAAAATTAGTAATAAAAAGATTCTTCCGGATCTCCTCTTATGAGTAAATCCCAAGAAGAAGGAAAAATTAGTAATAAAAAGATTCTTCCGGATCTCCTCTTGCGAGTAAATCCCAAGAAGAAGGAAAAATTAGTAATAAAAAGATTCTTCCGGATCTCCTCTTGCGAGTAAATCCCAAGAAGAAGGAAAATTAGTAAAAAAAAGATTCTTCCGGATCTCCTCTTATGAGTAAATCCCAAGAAGAAGGAAAATGTTGCAAAGAGAAAAGAGAGAGAGAGAGAGAGAGAGAGAGAGAGAGAGAGAGAGAGAGAGAGAGAGAGTATGAGAGGGGAGAGTAATAAGTTTAATGAATATATTATATTTATTACAAAAATCCTTCGCAAAGAGAGAAAAGGTGTTCAAAAAAAATCAAGAGCGGAAATAAACTAGGTGATTAATTCTGGACTTACTACTTGCTGAATGTGTGAGTGTCGGTGATAGTGAATGGAATACTCTCGGAGTCGCAGGCCTCCAAACTGGGCCGTACTCAGCGGGAGATGGTCCGGTCGGAGGGATTGCGCGTGCGATGGACAGTGGTCTGCAGATCCCAAGCAGAGACGTTTCGAATGGCACTTTTTCCTTTCGACCGAGACTTGCACTCCGTACGAGTTTAAAGGCCGCGATCCGAGAGTCGCAGGACTCGAGCATACAAGATGCCACGGAACTGCGATTCGGAATGATCAAGACTAGACTGCGCGCTCCGCTGGAAAACGCGCCTATTTATACAAATTTTCGTCTATGATTCCCTTTGTCCCATCGAGGGCCGTGTGCACCACTTTATTCATTAATACACCCACGTGCAATATTTACTTTTACGACTTTTTAATATTCCTCGGTAATTGTTATCCGAGAAAGCGGCAGGTTTGACAATTGAACTCTCAGAAGCATTAAATGTCAAAAAGAATTCTTTGATTTGTTGCTATGCGGGTGTCGGGCATCAGAACTCAAAGGGATGCACACGTGCGTCTTCCAGATCCCTAATTTTACTATCTTGAGTGTTTCCGGTATCGAGCAACGGTGTCACCTCAGATCTCCTCAATTGATGAATTTATAACTACTTAATTTCCGACATCCGGTTATTGCCGTGAGAGTCACCGAATTCTTGGGATCGGGGTGAGATCACCGTCGCTCGCCCGTTAATTAGAATATCCGTTGGTTGCGAAGGAAAGAATCGTTACTCAGCAGGACGTAACAATTCTATCATTCTATTCTGCTATTTACAATAAAACGTCTTGAAACGACATCATATCATATTATTTATAATAAAAGTAAAGCCATACAAAATTACTAGAAAACGTATTTAGTTTAATAGTCAGATATATATATTAAATATAAATTAAAAAATATTGTAATATAAAAAGATATATTTGTATATAACATAGATTAAAGGAATATTTATTGTTGTAAGAATTGATTTTTTTTTTGTTACGCCATGTATTGGATTTGTTCTTTAGTAATATTTTTATATATAACACTACGACTTTTTCTTAAAAATAAAAATTGTTTTTCTGTAAAAAAAAAATTAATAAAAGTATATATAATTTTCTAAGACATTATCAATTCTCTATACAATTTTATTTCTTTTACCTAAAAATAAAAATATTAATTAAATATAACTTTATCTGTTTCTTCTGTTTTTGTTTATATGCTTATTTTATAGTTTTATTTTATAATAATGGATATATTATATTCCTTTGCTCTAGAACTCTAAATATAAAAGATGGACAAATCGTAACGCATTTGAGATATGCATTTATCCCACTATTATATTAAATAAAATACTCTAGAAGTAAGGTATGATATTTGAAAATTTAGGGGCAATAAATTATAGTTGAATTTTGGAGGTTACAACGCTGCATATGTTCACGCTGGTTTCAGAAATGTGTGACTGGATTACTTAATGAGTAAGTACATTTTGAATCCTGTTTGAAAATAATTTTATTAAAGTTAATAAAGTTAAGTGTAGCTTTTACAATGTATATAGAGTTCACTGAACTAGTTAAAATAATACATGATATTACATTGGAGGAAGGTTACATTGGAAAGCTCTTGAAATTGTTTACAATAAAGCTTCTACGCATCTAATTTTCGTAATCGTAACTGTATACGCGTAATCATACTTTTAAATGCACATGCTCATAATTGTGCGAAATAAAGCATACTAGGTTGTTCAATAAGTTTTGTCGTTCGATAAGAAAAACACGATTTTATTGTTAGAAATACAGTTTATTATTCAATTTAATCTCCCTAAACTTCAGTATACTTATTCTAATTATCTTCTAATTTATGGATTCCCATCCCTGAAGTGAGAATCCGGAAGACTGTCGAAATACGCTTCAACGGCTGTTATTATCTCTTTGTTCGATGAAAATAGTTTCCACGCATGAATTTTTTGAAATGTGAGAACAGCCAAAAGTCAGAGGGAGCAAAAGACCGAAACAATTTAAGGCAAAGAGCATTTCAACTCAACTACATTTTGCGTAGAATGTGTTACATAATTATATAGTGGTGTATATTTGATACACTTCTATAGATACACACCATACACTCAGAAGAAAATGTAGCATCAGGTAGTACAATTGCGGAATGCTCTTTTACAAATAATAACACAAATAGGGACAGAAATAAAATACAATAAATAAGTTTAAAAAATTGTTGTAAAAAACCTGTCTTAAATCATTTGACAAACTGCTTAAGGTTGTAAAATATTGCAATATTAACAAAACCTAAAAGATGTAATTTTAAATAATTTTGTAGCAATTTATTGCCATTGTTGTCAAAATATAATAGCTGTTGACTTAAAAATCTATCACATTTAGAATTCAAGAATTTTTTTACTTTTAATATGAATATAAGAAAAAGCTATGTTTTATACAATTATAGTTTAGACAATTTAATGTTTTAATACTTATTATTACATATAATATTGATTATTAAATAATAAATATAATTTTAAAATCTAATAACTTATTCTCTATTATAATATTATAAAGAATTCGAAATATTATAAAGAATTTTTTGCGAAAAATAAAATGTGCTAGTAAAATGTGGTTTACAATATTGTTTTTAACATTTAAAAATCTCTTCATTTTACTACTCATTTCTCGTATCACATAAGATGTTCTTATAGTAATTAAAAGCCACAAATGGATGGCTTGATTAAATGACGCTGCCTGATTCACATTGTTTGTATACTTGTTTTTTAAACAATGTTAACAAAATTGTTATCAATAATCGTATACAGCATTCAAAAATCTGTATCGCGCTTGTTCCCATTGTTGCAATTCGCCGCTCGGCACCTTTGCTTGATTCTGCCGAGGCTCTGTTTCATCAGACAAATGGCAGGTAAAGCTTTTTTCAAATTTCACGATGTAGACTAATAGAAAACAAAAGTTTCAGCCTTAAACCTTTCTATCAACCGACTTAATATTTTTCACATGTTTATATAAGTGGCAGTAGTATGCTGTTCTACAAGTAAGGTAATTTGTTGCAGGACATCATTTTTCATCATTTTGTGAGGTCCATAGTTAGCACAAAAAGGTTTCAACTTTAAGCATTTATATCATTGATACTATTTTTTTTACATAATTGAAACGCTATTGTCAAGTAATGACCCTCGAAAATTTAAACTTGTACCATTTAATTGGTATTTCACAGTCATATATCGCAATGTAAATAGGAGAATCGCGCGAATAAGTAAAAGCGAAAGCAAATCAACGAAAAGGAAAATAAATATTTTATAATATCTGCATGGGCGAGCGAGCAGGCAGGTGTTCTCGATTCGTCTCTATTGGCGTAGTTTACACAGAGCATTTTCGACGATGCATGTATACATAATACATATATTTAATTATGTCGATTCATATTGTACCAGCTTAATATACTATTCTTTAAATTCATTGCCGAAATTAAGATAATTTAATTGAAAATTACTAGTTAATACGCGTATCAAATGCTCGGTGTAAATTAGACCATTGACCTAATTTTTATGATTAAAGCAACTGTAATTATATGGTTAGCACAAAAAATAAATTATAGTTAAATTATAATAATTGCAATCATTTTTTTCTTTCAGTGCACTTCTCGAAATTCTGTTTACGAACGAGATGTTGCGTGTCGATAAATGCCAAGATAAATGCCAAGGTCCTCTTCTCATTCCTTTTTTATAGAACACTCCTTTCGCGCATCACGAATTTACGTAACCTTGTTGCGTATCCGGTTCCAGTTTTCTCTCTCTCTCTCTCTCTCTCTCTCTCTCTCTCTCTCTCTCTCAATAGAAGGAGCAGTAACGGAGAATTTCAAGTATATTCGATTTCCGCGAAACGGACGCTACCCAGGCGATCGAAGTTCCTTGCTGCTCCGTCCGTTAAAATAGAGAGCCTCTCAAGCGCTGCGAATAAAAGAGAGAAAGGGAGAGGGGGAGAGAGAGAGAGAGAGAGAGAGAGAGAGAGAGAGAGAGAGAGAGAGAGAACTAAAACCGGATACGCAACAAAGTTACGTAAATTCGTGATGCGCGAATGGAGTGGTCTACACTCAGTGTAGACTCTAGTAGACCCTGTAGACCAGAGCTCGGCAAGAAATGCACATTTCGCTCGATTTTCAGTTGACTCCGCCCAGCGCTCTTCCCTTACCTCGACGTCCCGCGCGCAGCCAACGAGCCGCGCGAGGCTCAGAACCGTGTCACCTCGCGACTCGCGACCGTATCGTGTCACCGGTCACCGGACCTCGAATACATATTTTTAATAGCTTTCCACGTCACCCAGGGGGTACTATTATCTTGCCAGATTCTTCTCGAAGAACACGGCAGTAGCTATAATTTTAAAGAAAATATTCATTTCGTAGATACTGTTATAGAAGAATTCGATACGCGTTTCACCTGCTTCGAAAAACTTCGAACAGAATTAATTCTTTTCGAGAATCCTCTTACAGCGCCAATCGTAGAACAGCAGATTAATTTACGGGACGAATTATGTGACCTACAAAATGATATTTCTCTGAAAACGGTTAAAGAAACCGGTGCAGAATTTTATAACGTTTTATCAAAATCAACCTACCCCAAGCTTCGAGATTTCGGACTCCGAATTTATTCTATGTTCGGATTCACATATTTATGTGAGACTTCTTTTTCAAAAATGAAGTTTATTAAAAATGAAAAACGTTCTTGTTTAAGCGACAATTCTTTACCGCGTCTTATGCGTCTTGCTACGTGCATTATGCAGATCGACGTTCCTGCTGCCGCTTGTAAAAAAGCCCGAAAGTCGTGAATCTGAATGTATTTTTCATTTCACTTAATATTTAAAATTCTGCTTCTTTTAAATTAATTCAAGCTATTAGAAGGTCGTCTCATTCATCAGTGGATTAGGCCTAATGGGGAAACCACTTAAAAAAAAACGCGTCGATAATAGTACCCCCTGGGTGATGTGGAAAGCTATTAAAAATATGTATTCGAGGTCCGATGACCGGTGACACGATACGATCGCGAGTCGCGAGGTGACACGGTCCTGAGCCTCGCGCGGCTCGTTGGCTGCGCACGGGACGTCGAGGTAAGGGAAGAGCGCTGGGCGGAGTTAACTGAAAATCGGGCGAAATGTGCATTTCTTGCCGAGCTCTGTTCTAAGGTAAATACATGTACATAGAAATATATATACATGCAAGGAAGTACATAAAAGATATTTTCGTAATTAAATTTATGTATATATCATGTATATTGTGTCACTGACATATTCTATGTGTGTATAATAGTGATTTACAAACGATGTATATTGGATATCTTCAAAATGTACAAATATAACACGTACAGTATAGCGCGTAGCATTCGCACATGTCTATATAATATCCAATGTACGTCGTTTATGTATCAATGTATGTGTATAAAATATATCCTAGAAAATTTTGACATTCATTATAATACATTGCATATACATCTGTGAGTATCTCATATATATATATATATATATATATATATATATATATATATATTTACATACTGATGTATATCAATGTATATACACTGAATGTCAAATTGTTATCTGAGGACATATTCTAAGCACATACAATGATACATAAACGACGTACATTGAATATACACAGAATGCACAATGAATATACATTGAATGTACATTAAATGTGCACTGAATGTACATTGAATGCATATGCATGAAATATTCGACAAATATACACATGTATATTGCATAGATATACAGTGTACATCCAGCGCGTTGCATTTGCATATACCTACGATATCCAATGTACGCCGTTTGCGTATCACTGTATGTGCATAGGATATACATTGAATGTGCACTGAATGTACATAGAATGCATATACATGTAACATTCGACAAATATACACATGTATATTGCATGGATGTCCAGTGTACATACAGCGCGTTGCTTTTGCATATACCTACGATATCCAATGTACGTCGTTTGTGTGTCACTGTATGTGCATAGAACATACAATATCCACTGAAGTATATGCAATGTATATACATTGCATGTTAAAATGTTTACTGGGAATCCAATCATTAGAAGCTACATAATCACTATTAGAGAATGAATAATCATTATTGTAAGTCAATAGTGATTATTGCTTTTCCAATAGTTCATTTCCGTAAGGGTAGATGTAGTTAAATAAATTGTATCTGTAACAAATATTAAAAATTAACATTTTAAGTATTTGTTACAGTTATAATTATAATTTATTTAACTACATCTAAGCATCTCTGATCATCGTTGTTGTAATGACGAATTTATAAAGCTCAATTAGACCAAAGCTGATCCAACACAGAAGATGTGTTATTTATTAATTAAAACTTACTTTTTTGCTAACTAAATATATATGTTTTTTCTAGGTGAATGAATTTGGCGTCAACAATGTGCAAGATGGCCAAATGGACTTAATATAGTTATTGTTATAGAAGAGACCAAACTCGAATATATTAGAGGCTCGTGTGTCAAATAAAAATAACTGGAGCCATTCGTAAGCAGTAAGTAAATTTTCCAAAATTAAGTAGAAAGATATTATTTGCTTTAACTATTTATGTAATTACGTTTTTACGTTTTGCGTTATTTTTATATTTTAAATCTTCCTAGCTACAGGTCGAATGCATTCTTGGAAGACTTTTATGATATACTGAAACTACTGATTTCCATATTTAATGAACAAGGACTTGAACTATAGATCAGCAGCTTGCCTAATGTAGATATCGAGGATCTTAAAGCAAATATTGAGCATCATAAATACACTGCTACGTCTTTATAGGTATATTTTAATATTTTTTATTATCTTAAGTTTGAAGAATTGAATTATACTATATTTGGTTATTTTTTTTCCATTCAGATTCAATAGTTCTGGCGTGCATTACGAGGTTTTGATCAAGCGGATCATGCGAAGTTCTTACAATTCGTTCCTGGTACGTTCAAAGTGCCGTTACAAGGTTTCGCTGCGTTGGAAGGCACGGACGGTGTACAAAAGTTCCAAATTCACAGAGAAGATAGGTCAACAGACAGGCTTCCATCTGCACATACTTGGTAAATATATGAAAAAAGAAATTTTTGAATACTTCCTCATATGCGTGTATAGGCTGAAATTAAATTGATACAAAATTACTAGGCTAAAACTATTCTCTAATTGCAGTTTCAGTCAACTGGATCTGCCAGTGTATGGGGCGTATGATAAACTCCATACAAATCTACTCGAGGCGATTCATGAATGCAGCGAAGGATTTGGATTTGCATAAGCTTGTTGGAGCGCTATTGTGTAGCAGTTTTTCATACATGTGTTGTCCAGCCTATTCGAAGTAAACAGTTACAAGAATGTCATTCAATCGATGACATTCTAATGACACGCTTGGTCTTCGTTCAAGATCCATTGAAAAATTTGTTTAACTTGATATATACACGGAAAAAACAAACATGATTGAATTAACAAGCTATATTTAGTTATACAAATTTTGGTAGGTGTTTCATTGAAAGCTTATACGGTTTATACAAACAAAGTGATGCATAAAAAATGAATAAGAAGACGTCGGACTTATTTCGTGAATGGGGATTTAAAGAATATATTGAAATCTTCAAAGGTTCGTTTAGTTTAATATATTTACGAAAATTCGGTTTCTGATGCATGCTATTCATTTAGTATGTTGTATGTTAATGGTTGTGTTGTGATATAATTTACATTATGTATATTCCTAGATAGCACGATATCTTTGACAGATTTGTGTTTTTGGGGTTATGTAACCTTAAAAATCATTATTATAGACATATGAAATTTTCGTACTCGTAGTATACATCCAAACACAGCCCATGTCTTACACAGCCATGTACTAAAAGCGTGTTCCACTTAAAGCTCGCAACGCTTCCAAGCACTATTTGTCTGTTTAAGATTTGATAAACTACAAGGATGAAATGATACGTTGCGAATGTTAAGTGGAATACGCCCTAAGCAATCTAGTTTTGCATTTTTTAATATTATTAAATTAAAGCTATTAATTTTATAGACAACGAAATTGATTATGAAGCTATGATAATTATGAAGGCATCCGATTTTCAAAATATAATACCAAAGGCAGGGCCTAGAGCCAAGTTTTGTCATAAACTTGAAATTCACAAGCTTAAGTTGCTATCTACAAAGGTATTACAAAGGTTGTAATAATCGAATTTACATTTTAAGAATCATAAAAATTAAGGCACTCTTAAAATATCTTAAGTTTTCTTACAATGTTTATGATAATTATTTTAAATATTTTTAGCCATTAACTTGTTCAGCGTCAACTTCTTCCTGTATAGTGCAAAAAGAAATAAATGCACCAGATGAAGTTTATTCTTCTATTTTAAATAACGAGCCTGTTATTACTTTTGATAACATTGTCACAGATATCATAGATGAAGAAGAAGCAACACCAAAGGTAATGAAAATGAAATTATATAGATTTTTAGTTTATAAAAGTTATTCTATTCTTTCAAGTTTTAAATATTTTCTATATTGTGTTGTACCAATATAAGATCCTTTAATATTTAAAAAATCTGACTATAACTTTTGAATAAAATTATTTAAATATTTTAATTTATAAATATTATAGTCAAACAGCATTAGTCTATATGTCTATTATTTTTTCATGGCTTATATTTTATATTATATCTTACTTAGCCTTCTGAAGCAGTAACTTTAGATGAAGATGACTTGTAAGCAAGCAAACTGTGAGCAGGATGAAAATTCAAAAATAAATGTAAGTAATGCAATTTTTAATTACATTGACTCTACTATTTGTTGTAATGTGCTTATTACAGTAATTATTAAATATTACGTAATTATATACAATAATATTCTTTTTATATTTTTACTGTTATTACTTTTTATATTATTACTGTTACTAATTTTACCATTTCTGTAGTTGTTTATCTTTTTTTTTGTTTCGTGTTTCTATATTAGATTGTTCAACTGCTTTGTGACATAGATTTAGATGTAAAAGCTGCTACAGCTGTCTTGAATGTACAGGATAATAAATTAAAAGACTCGGCAAGAAACAAACTTTGTTTAGTGATTATAAAATATGAGCTGAAAGAAGATGAAAACAAAAAGTATGTTTTATTTTTATCATTTGTTGAGGAATTGTCATATGAAATACATTCATCATGTTCCTAAAACAAAAATGATTACTTCCCGTACAGCACAGCATTGCAAAAACATTGCAAAATATTGCTGAAACATTGCAACAATATTTTACAATGTTTTTGCAATGCTGTGCTGTATGAGTTCAATCTACATTTTGAAATAATTGTTATTATTGTATTATTATTATTATTTTGTTATTGTTCTATACTATTATTTCAATAATATTAATGTAATATATTTCTGTACCAGAATAACCCAAAAACGATTTCAAGAAATAGCTTCGCAGATACAAAGTGCAATTCCAGGAGAAGTTGAGGTTTGTAATTCAACTTTCCATATAATTAAAATTTTTTAAATTTCTTAGCAAGTTCTTAATATTTATAATTTAAAATTAAGAAAAGATACAGTTAAAAAATTGATGAAAATGTAAGATGTAGAGATATATAATACTACTAAAGGAAAAAATATATACCATATACATAGTCCGATTGTTGCTTTAAATGTTAAACTTTTATATACTTATTCTTATAGGAGGCATATTACATTCCGTATAAAAGAATTTCAAAAGATAAAAAAGTAAATGCTAAAGGCAAACTTTATGACAAGTATACAAATTATGTTAAACATTTACGCAAAAGTAGATTGAGGCAAAAAAGAAAGATAAAATCGACAGATTTTGAATCAGGTTTAGTACTATATAAAATAAAGTAACTGAATAAATTAAAAATCTTTCGAAATAGCAGATAATTTTCTATAATCGCAATTGATAGTTCACAAAATAAGAGTATTATACAAATGCTATATTTTATATAGATGTAATTTTAAACGACGATTTGATGGGAAAGCTTGAGTGGTTTCGTAATCATAAAGAACCATATGAAGAAGTAAAAGAATACTGGGACGCTGCTACTTACGAAGTAAGATTAGCACAGCTACGACGGGAACCAGGTAGCGTTTATGATTACATCATTGAATATAATGCTCTTCAATTGTCAACTGGCTACAAATTAGTAAGTTTCAATATACTTACATAAATCTGCATTATGGAGATGTTATTTTAGTGATAAAGAACAGTTTATTTTCAGTCATTTTTATTTTTTTCAGCTTCTAGCAGATTTTAAAAAATTATATCCTGATTATGATACACGAATGTGGAGTAAATGGACAGAGTTTGCAAGAAAAGTATCACTACTGTTGTCTCTAGAAGGTAACATTCATTATATAAAATTATTTTCAAACAATATGTTACTTATTAAATTATTATGCTAAATATTAAATATATTGATGATAATTATAAGATTACACCATCTCACATGGCAAATGTTTTTAATTTATTTTGAACGTAATTAATATTCTTTGTCTTGTTAACTTTAATTGTTTAAAAATTTTTTTTAGATATTTCTGATTTAAATAATAAGCATAAGGCAACGCTCGTAATGTGAATAAACACAAGTATAATGTTGAAAACGGTCAATTTAACGAGCAAAATTGATTTAATTCAGGATTTACAATTACATTAATATAGTCGCCAATAATTGGAACGTTTTGGCTTTACTTAGCCTTCATCATCCTATTAATACAGTTAAAAGTTCATCTCTTTACAAAAGAATTTTCTTTCCTCTTAGATTTAAATTTCTATAAATAACAATTTTCCCTAAACTGTCTTTTTTTAAAAAATTATCGTGTGTATGTGTTGCATACCGTCTATGATATTTTCTTGATGGCGAACGGGTGCATCGAATGTTGTGTGTGTGTGTGTGTGTGTGTGTGTGTGTGTGTGTGTGTGTGTGTGTGTGTGTGTGTGTGTGTGTGTGTGTAGGTGTTGAGTCCTCCAAGCAGTCACAACTTTTTTTCCCTCCCTCCTTACATGATGAAGAACTCACGATCACTCACGGCTTCATATGCAGATTTTATTTTTCAAGCGTAGTTTTTGCCACGTTTGTTCTCTCGTGTGTTGACGCTGGAGTTATTGTTTTGTATGAATTGTAAGAATTTTTTGTCATAGATCAATTAAAAGACTTACTTGGAAGAGTATTTTAACAGAAATTATATGGACGTTCGCCATCGTCGACGGTCTTGTTGCCGAGACAGACAGAGCGCAAGTGAGGCAGAACCGTTAGAGCAGAAGTCAGTAACGTATGTTCATGTTATCTTTAAGTGAGTCGAGTAAATAGAAATTTGGTCAAAAGCATATTCTTTTATTTGGAGATTTGCTTCAATTACCTCCTGTACACGAAGAACCTGCCTTTGTCAAATTATCGAATGAAAAAATTCAAAAGTTTCTTGGTTCCTTAAATGCTGTTAATTTATGGACTACTTTATTCGAGTATGATGAATTAACGATCAATATGCGTCAACAAGGAGACGTATCTTATCGTGAATTACTCTCGAGAATTCGTATTGGTTTATCGACGAATTCTGATTGCGACATTCTTGAAAAAAGAAAATTATCTTTTAAAGGTGAATCTTTCGAAGCAAGATTAAACGAAATATGTGATTTTATTGAAAGTTTGCCTTCTGATACCGTTTGTTTATTACCTACTTGTCATATGTGTGACGTTCTTAACACTGCGATGTTAAGTCGTATTGCTTCAAAAGAAATATTATTAATTGCTGAAGATGAGATTGACTGTATTCCATATATAAAGAAAAAAGTTAAAAAGGTATTGTCGAATAATGATGAAGATACTAGTAGAACAGCTGGCCTTTCCAAACAAATTTCAATTAAAATTGGAGCGAAAGTAATGATAAAACGTAATATCGATGCTAGTTTGGGCCTTGTAAATGGCACAATTGCTACAGTTATTTCAGTTGTACAGGATACGTCAACTGATTACATTGAAGGGGTCAAACTTCTTTTGCCGTCTGGTTCAGAATATTTAATTGAAAGACTGAATGTCAAGTTTCCAGTCATGGATGGAGCATATGTTATTAGAAAACAATTTCCATTAACTTTGAGTTATGGTATCACCATTCATAAAAGTCAAGGTTTAAGTTTACAAAATGCCATTATGGACATAGGTAACTCGGTATTTAGTTGGGGTCAGACTTATGTTGCTTTATCCCGAGTAACGTCTTTAGATGGATTGCATTTGATTAATTATGATCCTTCGTCGGTAGTAGCCAGTGAAGAAGCGATTCTCGAATATAATCGTTTAAAGAAGTTAAATAAACCAGAAGCAAAAATTATTAATGTATCGAAAGAACGTTTCCGTAAAGTTAAAGATGTACCATGGACATTAGGGAAAACAATTATTTCCGTTCAACAATCAGCTCAAAAACAAGTTGAACAGAGTTTTGGTAATTGGATTATACATGGTTTCGAAAATACTGACAAAATTTCGTGCTATGCGAATGCTCCATTGCAATGTATATTCCATTTAAATATTATTAGAAAACAATTGTTTAATTTTGATAATTTGGATGTTTTAAGTACATTAGCGCATCGATATGAAAACGGAATGCGCAATTTGAATACCTGTACAATACGAAAAGATTTAGGAGACTATTTTTCGACTGATACTAAACGAGATGCGTTTGATTTTCTTAACGCTCTTTGTACAAAATATGATTTTATAAAAAATTTGGTAGAGCATCAAGTTATTTCTACTAGTCGATGTAAAATATGTAGTTACGTAAATGCTAATAATTATAATCAGGTGATCCTTTCAATTCCTATTAGCAATGTGAAGAAAAAAAGTATTAATCTTAATGATTTACTGAATATTTCATTTTTACGTTTGTCTGATTCTGAGAAATTGTGTGAACGTTGTGGAGAAAATATGTCAATTAAGAATGAAATAACATGGACCAAACAGATATTTATTATCCGTTTAATTTTATTTTCATTACAAAACGGTGTATTAGAGAAGGTACCACAAAAATTGAATTTAACTGCTGTTCCGACAAGTAAAATATTAATATCTGGTCAAGAGTTTAAAGTTATGAATGCTGTATTTCATCACGGTTCATGTATCCAAAACGGTCACTTTACAAGTATGTGTAGAGAAGGATCATCTGGTAAATGGTTTGAAAGTGATGATATGCAAGTTACAAAAAAGCAATGGCCTAGGGGTGCTAAAGATATTTATATATTATTTTTAGAAAAAGTTGGTAGTAAATAAATATCAGTACAAAATTACCTTTTCAAAAAAAGGTAAAAAAAAGGCGGTATTTATGTGTGCGCGCACCTTATTTTTAATTTTTCCTAAAAACACAAGTGGTACTATTTCTGTATTTTAACAGAGAAATTTTTCTATGCTAACCCATGTGGTACTCTCTTTAATTCTATACAAAACCTAAGTAATTCTATTTTTGCATTTTCATTGAAAAATCTTCCTATTCCTAACCCAAGTAGTATTTACCCAAGTGGAACTATTTTTGTATTTTAACAGAAAAATTTTTCTATGCTAACCTATGTGGTAATTACGTTTAACTTTAAGTCTACAAAAGTATATTATTGCTTAACACTACAAAACGCGTGATATCAGTACAAAATTACCTTTTCAAAAAAAGGTAAAAGAAAGGCGGTATTTTTGTGTGTGCGCGCACCTTATCTTTAATTTTTCCTAAAAACACAAGTGGTACTATTTCTGTATTTTAACAAAGAAATTTTTCTATGCTAACCCATGTGGTACTCTCTTTAATTTCTATACAAAACCTAAGTGATTGTATTTCTGCATTTTCATTGAAAAATCTTCCTATTTCTAACCCAAGTAGTATTTACTTAAAAATTCTTCCCAAAAAATGTATGAAATCTTTAAATTGCGCCATTTATAAAGAGAATATGTTGCTTTTTGAAATAACTGCTGTATTTACTTACTATTTCTAACCCAAGTAGTATTTACTTAAAAATAAATATTTTTTATTTATTTAATCCAACCTAAATGTATTCTTCCCAAAAAATGTATGAAATCATTAAATTGCGCCATTTATAAAGAGAATATGTTGCTGTTTGAAATAACTGCTGTATTTACTTATCTATACAAAACCTAAGTGATTGTATTTCTGCATTTTCATTGAAAAATCTTCCTATTTCTAACCCAAGTAGTATTTACTTAAAAATAAACATTTTTTATTTATTTAATCCAACCTAAATGTATTCTTCCCAAAAAATGTATGAAATCTTTAAATTGCGCCATTTATAAAGAGAATATGTTGCTCTTTGAAATAACTGCTGTATTTACTTAAAAATAAATATCTTAAATTTAATACAACTTAAATGTATTCTTTCCAAAAAATGTATGAAATCTTTAAATTGCGCCATTTATAAAGAGAATATGTTGCTCTTTGAAATAATTGCTGTACTACTTTTAACAAATAAAATGCAAGTGATAGTATCTTTATTTTTTAAATAAAATCCAAGTGGTATTAATTCCTTTCTAAATAAAATTCGAGTGATACTATATGTGTATTTCTATTGAAAAATTTTTCTGTTTTAACCTAAGTAGATGTACATAATTTTAAAAAGTTTCAAAGGAATATATAACATTTAATCTTAAAGAATTAAGGAAAAAACAGAAATGAGAAAGTTTTATTAAAATATAAAATTTTTTAACTACAAAAAATTGCCGCTGCTAGATAAGAAAAGCAATGAAAAGAATTGACATAAGAAAGAATGCGATAAATGTAACACTTGTAAGATATGCGTTATAAAATAAAGTAATTACGCGAAGTAAGTTAATGAGTAAATTTCTTCAACACTTGTTTCTTTTACAAGTAACATTGTAAATCATTATAATTTTTACAAGTAACATTGAAAATTATTATAATTATCTAAGTTACCATAACTATTATAATAAATATTTTACAACATTTTATTTAGATATTTAAACATCTAGCAGCGGCAATTTTTTGTAGTTAAAAAATTTTATATTTTAATAAAACTTTCTCATTTCTGTTTTTTCCTTAATTCTTTAAGATTAAATGTTATATATTCCTTTGAAACTTTTTAAAATTATGTACATCTACTTAGGTTAAAGCAGAAAAATTTTTCAATAGAAATACACAGATAGTATCACTCGAATTTTATTTAGAAAGGAATTAATACCACTTGGATTTTATTTAAAAAATAAAGATACTATCACTTGCATTTTATTTGTTAAAAGTAGTACAGCATTTATTTCAAAGAGCAACATATTCTCTTTATAAATGGCGCAATTTAAAGATTTCATACATTTTTTGGAAAGAATACATTTAAGTTGTATTAAATAAATAAAAAATATTTATTTTTAAGTAAATACTACTTGGGTTAGAAATAGTAAGTAAATACAGCAGTTATTTCAAAAAGCAACATATTCTCTTTATAAATGGCGCAATTTAAAGATTTCATACATTTTTTGGGAAGAATTTTTAAGTAAATACTACTTGGGTTAGAAATAGGAAGATTTTTCAATGAAAATGCAGAAATACAATCACTTAGGTTTTGTATAGAAATTAAAGAGAGTACCACATGGGTTAGCATAGAAAAATTTCTTTGTTAAAATACAGAAATAGTACCACTTGTGTTTTTAGGAAAAATTAAAGATAAGGTGCGCGCACACACAAAAATACCGCCTTTCTTTTACCTTTTTTTGAAAAGGTAATTTTGTACTGATATCACGCGTTTTGTAGTGTTAAGCAATAATATACTTTTGTAGACTTAAAGTTAAACGTAATTACCACATAGGTTAGCATAGAAAAATTTTTCTGTTAAAATACAAAAATAGTTCCACTTGGGTAAATACTACTTGGGTTAGGAATAGGAAGATTTTTCAATGAAAATGCAAAAATAGAATTACTTAGGTTTTGTATAGAATTAAAGAGAGTACCACATGGGTTAGCATAGAAAAATTTCTCTGTTAAAATACAGAAATAGTACCACTTGTGTTTTTAGGAAAAATTAAAAATAAGGTGCGCGCACACATAAATACCGCCTTTTTTTTACCTTTTTTTGAAAAGGTAATTTTGTACTGATATTTATTTACTACCAACTTTTTCTAAAAATAATATATAAATATCTTTAGCACCCCTAGGCCATTGCTTTTTTGTAACTTGCATATCATCACTTTCAAACCATTTACCAGATGATCCTTCTCTACACATACTTGTAAAGTGACCGTTTTGGATACATGAACCGTGATGAAATACAGCATTCATAACTTTAAACTCTTGACCAGATATTAATATTTTACTTGTCGGAACAGCAGTTAAATTCAATTTTTGTGGTACCTTCTCTAATACACCGTTTTGTAATGAAAATAAAATTAAACGGATAATAAATATCTGTTTGGTCCATGTTATTTCATTCTTAATTGACATATTTTCTCCACAACGTTCACACAATTTCTCAGAATCAGACAAACGTAAAAATGAAATATTCAGTAAATCATTAAGATTAATACTTTTTTTCTTCACATTGCTAATAGGAATTGAAAGGATCACCTGATTATAATTATTAGCATTTACGTAACTACATATTTTACATCGACTAGTAGAAATAACTTGATGCTCTACCAAATTTTTTATAAAATCATATTTTGTACAAAGAGCGTTAAGAAAATCAAACGCATCTCGTTTAGTATCAGTCGAAAAATAGTCTCCTAAATCTTTTCGTATTGTACAGGTATTCAAATTGCGCATTCCGTTTTCATATCGATGCGCTAATGTACTTAAAACATCCAAATTATCAAAATTAAACAATTGTTTTCTAATAATATTTAAATGGAATATACATTGCAATGGAGCATTCGCATAGCACGAAATTTTGTCAGTATTTTCGAAACCATGTATAATCCAATTACCAAAACTCTGTTCAACTTGTTTTTGAGCTGATTGTTGAACGGAAATAATTGTTTTCCCTAATGTCCATGGTACATCTTTAACTTTACGGAAACGTTCTTTCGATACATTAATAATTTTTGCTTCTGGTTTATTTAACTTCTTTAAACGATTATATTCGAGAATCGCTTCTTCACTGGCTACTACCGACGAAGGATCATAATTAATCAAATGCAATCCATCTAAAGACGTTACTCGGGATAAAGCAACATAAGTCTGACCCCAACTAAATACCGAGTTACCTATGTCCATAATGGCATTTTGTAAACTTAAACCTTGACTTTTATGAATGGTGATACCATAACTCAAAGTTAATGGAAATTGTTTTCTAATAACATATGCTCCATCCATGACTGGAAACTTGACATTCAGTCTTTCAATTAAATATTCTGAACCAGACGGCAAAAGAAGTTTGACCCCTTCAATGTAATCAGTTGACGTATCCTGTACAACTGAAATAACTGTAGCAATTGTGCCATTTACAAGGCCCAAACTAGCATCGATATTACGTTTTATCATTACTTTCGCTCCAATTTTAATTGAAATTTGTTTGGAAAGGCCAGCTGTTCTACTAGTATCTTCATCATTATTCGACAATACCTTTTTAACTTTTTTCTTTATATATGGAATACAGTCAATCTCATCTTCAGCAATTAATAATATTTCTTTTGAAGCAATACGACTTAACATCGCAGTGTTAAGAACGTCACACATATGACAAGTAGGTAATAAACAAACGGTATCAGAAGGCAAACTTTCAATAAAATCACATATTTCGTTTAATCTTGCTTCGAAAGATTCACCTTTAAAAGATAATTTTCTTTTTTCAAGAATGTCGCAATCAGAATTCGTCGATAAACCAATACGAATTCTCGAGAGTAATTCACGATAAGATACGTCTCCTTGTTGACGCATATTGATCGTTAATTCATCATACTCGAATAAAGTAGTCCATAAATTAACAGCATTTAAGGAACCAAGAAACTTTTGAATTTTTTCATTCGATAATTTGACAAAGGCAGGTTCTTCGTGTACAGGAGGTAATTGAAGCAAATCTCCAAATAAAAGAATATGCTTTTGACCAAACCAGCCATCATCACAATCAGTAGTATCAAATATTTCACATAATCGTAGATGTATATACAACAAAGTCAAATTCGATATCATTGATACTTCGTCAATTATAAAAAGGACGACATCTTTGAGATCAGCTCGTAAAACTTTCAATACATGATCAGCTAATTGTTTATACTTGGGAGTATGACCATGTTCAACAGGTAATTGAAGCAATCTATGTACTGTCAAACCATCTACATTAAGCGCTGCTATACCGGTAGGTGCCGCTATAGCAGTATCCTTGTTGAGATTTTGTTTTATCCAACATTTAATAGTTTTAATTAAGAAACTTTTACCAGTACCTCCTTCTCCACTAACGTATAATCGTAGTGACGATTTTTCATTTGACATTACACTACTAGTGACTCTATCAAATACTCTTTTTTGGTCTACATTCAGTTTTGAAATAATTTGAGACATATCGATCTCTTCGTTACATTTATTACCAAGATCTTTAAAATCTTGCATTGCCTCACCAGCTTGAACATTTTGAACACCTATCGGATTATCAGGATCATCCTGAGACACATGCTGTTGCTTTTCGTCTAACTGTTGTTGAACTAATTCCTTCGCAGTTTCGAATGCTTTTTTCAATTCCTCCATTCTTTCGTGATACTGCAATGCCTCAACGAGATGTAATTTTATAGTGTGAAATGATTCCGCATAAGTATCACAACCATTTTTAAGCTCTTCTATTTTCCGCCATGGTTGAAACATAAGAAGTAATGCAAAGAAATAATCTTCCGGCCTAGTATTGACATCATATCTATAATGATTAATAAGATATGCACGCTGTCGCCGTTTAAGATAATAAACATTATCTATCTTGTAAAATGTAATATTTTTACTTTTTGGTTTGATTTTCGTAATATCATGCCATTGTGCAAATTCATATAAAGACATAGATTCAAATTCCTTTGGTCTATTCGGATAATGATTGTCTATCATAGATGGACAAAATATGTCTTTTGATTCTTCATCAAGAGCTTGAACTTCCTTACAACTTTTGACTCTTCTGTATCGTATTTTATTAACATCTAGCCATTTAATAGTCGTTGCTGGATCAGTTCCGTATAAAGAAATGCCTAGCAATGTATCGGCAGCTTCAAGAGCTCCACATTCCCTATGATTTAAGAATCGTAAATCAACGTTCCAGAGACAACTTGCCACTGATTTATTTTTCTGATCTTTACTCTCAAGGATATTTTCAGATAATTCACACTTGCTTGCTTTACTTACATACTTAGTAACGTACCAAGTAAGCAATGTTGAGTTTTCACCAACAAATTGTATATCCATATTTCCTTCCCACGCAGTAAGAACAACAAGATTATAATCATTTACATAAACTTCATTATCTGTTCGAGGAAGATCATAAAGCCTACTTCTAGGCTTTAATTTTTTTCTACCTGCTATCGAACTTACAACGTCTTTCATGATTAACGTTTCCGTAATAACACGAGGAAAACCAAAACGACATACACGAATAACTTTACGCCCCATTTTCTTAGAACGAAGACAATAATTGTTATGTTTGTGTAATTGATACGTATTGACTCGTTTATACAATGTTGGAGAAATATTTTTATCCGGCATTTTACAACTTACATGTTGTAAAATAAATTTGGCAACATCTTCAACAGATGATTCACCAATAATTGGAGCATCTTTTATCCAAATTAACAGATGAAAGTGTTGGATGCCTCTGCCTTGATATTCTCGCCGCCAAAAGTAATGTGTAACTTCTCCGATCGGATGATCTTCGGAACAAATAAAATCAAGCATCGCCCGAAATTTATTATCGAGAAATCTCGATGTTGACACGGGATCTCTGGCAACGAGAACACTGATACAAGACGAATCATTATGCCATCCATTTACTTCACGAATATATTCACCTAAATCATTCCACTCCCATTCGCCAGGACTCAATGTTACAAACCATGTCGCTGGTCTTCTGCATTTTTTTCTTCTACTCCTTCCCAGTATCTCCCCTCTCTTAGCTCGTTCCCCAGCCTAAATCTCGCTCTTATCATTCTTTCATCTTTTCTTTTATTTAAATGTTCTTACTACTTTCGACCTTTATTTTATTATATATCCTGTTATAAACTTTCTTATCTGTATTGCTTTATCCTCTTTCCTTTATTCTTCCTTTATCACTATCCCTCTTTATCTTCTTCTCTAAATTTTTTTCTGTTCTACCGCAAATCCTCTTTCCTCAAAGAATCTTTTTCTTCTTTCTTTCCACCTTGATCTTTCTCTCAACTTTCCTTTTCTTATCTCTATTAGACATCTTCTCGCTAACTTACTCCCGCTTCCATGTATCAATTTTTCTCGTCCCATTTAATTTCCTCTCTTAACATGTACCTTGGTGTTCTCCAATTTAGTCCTAGTGTTTATCTTATGTATTTTTCTTATATCTTTTTCACCACCTTTTCCCTCTCTTCCCAACCCCATATTTCCTTCCCATATAGCATTATACTTTCTTTACCTCTTTCTCCTTCTTTTCTGAATCCTCATTTTATACTTCCTTCACCTCTTCCTCCTTCTTTTCTGAATCCTCATTATTTTACTTTCGTTCACACTGACTGTCAACTTCTTCCTTTCCATATATTTTCTTATTCTTATCATTTTTCTCATCTTCCCTTTTTCTTTTGCCAACAGTACTACATCATCCTTTAATATGTTATAAATATATTATGGACAACTATTTCGTAAATCATACATTTATTGTTTTAACTTTGTATAACTCGAAAAGTGTACAACTGAATATAAGTTAAATCGAAAGTAAAAAGACCTTATAACAATTGTCAGTTATTACGTACTAGCATATTAGCATCACTAAAAAAACGGCAGGCTACTAAATGAATAAGCCCATAAGCAATTGTTAGAATAACGTCACCTAATAATAACGAAGATAATAGGGGTAGCCATATTGTTGACAGTAGCCATAATACCCTCTTCTCCTCTATTAAAAGCATTGAACTATACTTTAACTGGAATGGGCACTGCCATATAACGTCCGTAAGCGGAAAACGTGATAGAAATAGCATGATGCAAGGGGCCACCTCTCTTTTTCTAAGCGTCCTCTGCGCATGCGTCAGCATTCACCTTACATTCCTACTCAAAAGTTAAATTTCTTTTTTGTTTTCATGTTAATACAGCATGTAACGGAATTCGTGGAAACAAGGAAGAAATTAACTTTTACTTAAAAAGTTACTTAAAAATATCTATTCTCATGTGCCGGTACTGCAAAACTTTCTAACGTGACTGTACTGACAAAGAGAGGTGGCCCTTCGAAATGGCTCTCTCTCTCGTCACGTTTTCTGGCGACTAGTGCCCATTCCAGTTAGAGTATAGTTCAATGATTAAAAGAAATTTATGTAAAGTTGCATGCAACAAGATCAGTTCTGTAAATATTAAAAATACTGTAATATATGATTTTTTAACATAAAATTGAGTAAAAATATTGATTTTTAAAGTAAAAAATTACATATGAAATTAATAAACCGTACGTCCTTTGGATATAAAGAAGACATATGTAGAAATTAGATCGACATAATTTCCAAATATATATAATGAATGCAATTATGATTAATGCATTAATGTATGTATCTATCTATATTCTTATAATTGAATCTGCACCGATCGCAGTCAGATAATATAATACATATACATAACATAACGAGACGTCCAAAGTACATCCTTCGAACATCCTGCGGACGGCCGAAATACAGAAACATAAACAGGATATTTCAGGACATAAATCGGCTGTTCGAAGGACGTCCATGTGTTGTGTGGGATACTATGTGACACTTTATAGTATGTACTTAATAAAATTTTGCAAGAGATCTGTACGAGATTTTTAAATAGACTACTTCATAATTTTAAGCTTTTTTTCTAAAAAAAAATAATCTGTTTTAATTAAATTTATATTTACACATATGCAGTTTCAGACACACGTTATATAAAATATTATGATAGTCTAAAAAAATATGACTCACCTCAGATTGATATTCACACAATGTACAGGACACAAAAGTGTCACTCTAACCTGCGAACCGAAATTTTAATTGACAACTGTTCAAATTAGGAATAGATAAAAATATTACGTAAAGAAACGCAATCTTCTTTCTTAACCTTACCTCCAATATCGATGAAATATAATTAACCTTTCCTTTTGGTCTCTGGTCTGGATTAGTCTTCACACGAAATCACAATGTCACGTTATCAATAAGCGGGAAACACACACTGTGCTTCCCCTTTAATCGGATATAGTAACATCCATAGTTACAATTGGTACTGACCAATCATAGTTATTTCATTCTTCGGAGAAAACTTGTGATTGGCTAGTTTAAGGTACATAAGAATTACCGTGTAATCCATGATGATGGCCACACTGGCCACAGTCGTGATTGCCGATTTGACAGATTATCTAACCTCAAAAGTCATCAACAACAATATCTCGCTTCGCGAAGCAGAGTGACACTTTTCCTGCTACATTCGTCCGTTTCGTATAAAAACGCGTCGAATCAGCCTGATTTCATCAATATCGAAGGTAAGTCACACATCAATCAATAATTTATCTGTATTTAACAATATATATTTTGCTTGCATTACTTCTCCTACAATATGATAAATATCATAAACATATACTGTGTGAGATTTTTCTTTCTGACTAAAAATTTGTTTTAATTATAAACAATTACAAATAATATAATAATTCTTGATTATAAATAACATTTTGATTGTACATAATTTGATTGCTTCAATGATGAGTGTCTGTTCTTGTCTGTTGCAGTGTTGTGTTTAATTAATCTATCATCTACTACTTGCACCGCCATTCGATCCCAACACCTGAGCAGTATCCTTCACGCATTTTGTTTATAATGGGAGTACACATACGAGTGATAGCATTCAATTCAATATCAATATTATAACTTAGCGGGCTATAAGTGTGATTGATGACTTCTATATATTATGAATTTTGTTGCAGCGACACTGGAAAGTTGATCTTCAAGCCCACACAACCCTCTTTTCCCCATGAGATTTAGAGTATTCGCAACCTCTTGATATTTTGAAAACTTTGAGTTCTAGTAAGTTGTGCACATGTGATCTTTTTATAATATATATAAAATATTTGATTTATATAATTGTCTGAATATTACAATATTTTGTGAATTTTTTAAAGCTCTTACGATTAATAAAAATTCAATTTACAGAGCATAACTGAAAAAATATATATAATTAATGTGCATTACTTTTGTGTAATAAAAAAAAGATTCGTTGAGCATCAACATCGAATTTGTAAAAATTATTTCATTTGTCAAGAAGCAAAAAATTGAATTTTTTTAAATGAGCAGTTTATAAAACTGAAGAATATTACTGTTGTTATAGAAAGATAGAAATAGAGGATTGTAGAAAATTAGAAAATGCTACCTAATGATAACGTTGAATTTTTTATAATAAAAATTTATGGGTTTTTGATATAAACATGTATATATATCACATAGTTGTTACATATATGTCCAAGTATCTAGATGAGTCACTACTCATATCAATTTTGCAGCAAAAGAATTTGGAGGATGGAGGTAACGAGAAATTGAAGGCACACCTAACAGAACAGATGTATGAAAATCTTGGAATGGTAATGGTTTTTACAATGGTCAGTGCAGCTCAAGAATGGCTGAACGTACAGTGGGACAAGATAAACCTGAGGAGAGAGGAGACTGCGGCACAAAAACTGAAGGAGGAAAAGGATGGAGAAGGGGTAAGACTAGTTTTCCTCATTGTTCTTTTGAGATTTAAAGATTCTAATAAGTAATTACATAAAATACAGTCTGTTATGTAGTTATCACATTTCTAAAATAAGAAAAACGATGAAATTAGATTTCTCTTTAATTTTACTTTTCCAGAAAATTAGGAACACTTAGTATCTTATTACAACAGTTACTTTTTTATTTGTGTTTAAAATTTTATTTGTGTTTAAAATATTGAATTTATTTGTGTCTAGAATATTGAAAACACGGGCTAAGACGTTCGAAATATATTCATTCCCCCAGACGACAATCGTAATGGTTTTATAGACTATTTGAGAGAACTCTCGTAACTGTCGAACCTTTTTCAAGCTGGAAAGAGAACTTTGATGAAGAAATGGGCTACACGAAACGGAAAGAATTAGCGGATAGCGAGGGCAAAAAGTTAACAGGCAGGGTATTATTTTTTATTTTACATAAAACTATTCTTTCTTTTAAATTTTATTAATAACAAAATCAATATTTATCAATATTATAAAGATATAACAAATTCTTTATTGGTAAATTTTTTCATTAAAAGAAATATATGAAGATATATACAGATGTAAAGAAAAAGTAATGTTACGTCCAGAATTCTCGAAATAAGTCTCTCGGGTCGGTTGGCAGGTAGAGACTTAGAGAAATAATTCGAGCGAGGTAGGAAGGACGGAACAAGCCTAATCTCTCGCACACATGTCTCCGGGCGAGTGCGACGAGTCGAATGCGTCAGGTGAGTCAGAATGTAGGTCAGGTGTCGAGGATGACGACCTATGACTCTCATTCAGACTCTTGCATTCGTGTAGTCCTTATTTTGCGTAAACGAATCGAATCGCTTTTACGCGGGATCGGACTAAGTGCAATTTTATCGGAGCGGGAATTAGAGGTGATTGAAGTAAAGAAAAGTGATTGAGACTAAGAATTACAATTTATTTTAACATAATAAAAGAAATAACCAATTACAATGATAGGTGATGACTAAAATAATAATTATTAATGTACAAATAATATTTTTGTTAGTAGAAAACATGTATAATAAAAAGAAGAAAAATCTTATGTTCTTAATAACAAAAAAAATTGTAATTATAACTTAAATTCTAGTTGGTTATAAGTGTGCATGTGTAGGTGTATTTTATGATCAAGGAATTTTTAGTTATCCAGGTAGGCTTTGGAGCGAGTCGAAGATTTCTTCAAATTCATTGAGTACTCTTCGATTCGCTTCGATATTTTCATTTACTATATTCTCTACCTGTTCGGGAGTAAATAATGAATCGGAATGCGGGTTTTCTTGGGGAAACTCTAGCGCGGGGGAATATGGATCTTCCGGAGGTCTTCGAACAGGTGAATCGGAATTACGATAAAAAAAATCGGGGGAAGGTGTAGGAGGAAAATCTGTAGGAGAAAAGGTTGAATCCCGAGGAGAGGCTAAGGGTTCTGCAAAAGGATCGAAGGTAGAAGACGGTGACCCTGGTGGTTGTTTAAAATCTGGTTCTACATGAGATCCAGGAGAGTAAGAGGGGGAAGGATAACGACAGGGGGAAAAAGAGTGTGATTCAGGGGACGGATTTGAGACTGGCGGAGATGAGTCGGTCGGTTCGTCGGAAGTACTCAAATTAATTAGAGCGTTAGGTAAAACAGAAATTTTTGCTCGCTGTTTGCGTAATTTACCGCAGAGCGACAACGATGCGCCAAGCCTCCGGAGCTTCTTATTTCGGCGATTCCGACAGTTCTTAATGGCTCTTCGAGTTTTATGGTCAGGGACTCGCTTACGCACTAAAATGAATTTGAGAATTGAGGCTACGTTCTCTCTTTCTTATAAAGGGAAATAAAATTTATATTATAACTTCTTGAAAGAAGAAAAAGGGAAAGCAAAAGAAAAAAAGGTTTGAATTAATAAAAGGAACAGAATTCTTCGTTTCCGCTGGAAGCAAAGAAAACTGCGAATTCAATCGAACGGGAGTTCGATTGTATCCAGCAGGGAATAAAGAGAGTCGTGGACCCAATCGAAAGAGCTCGATTGTATCCTACGGGAAATAAAAAGAGTCGCGGACCCAGTCGAAAGAGCTCGACTGTATCCTGCGGGAAATAAAGAGAGTCGTGGACCCAATCGAAAGAGCTCGATTGTATCCTACGGGAAATAAAAAGAGTCGCGGACCCAATCGAAAGAGCTCGACTGTATCCTGCGGGAAATAAAGAGAGTCGTGGACCCAATCGAAAGAGCTCGATTGTATCCTACGGGAAATAAAAAGAGTCGCGGACCCAATCGAAAGAGCTCGACTGTATCCTGCGGGAAATAAAGAGAGTCGTGGACCCAATCGAAAGAGCTCGATTGTATCCTACGGGAAATAAAAAGAGTCGCGGACCCAATTGAAAGAGCTCGACTGTATCCTGCGGGAAATAAAGAGAGTCGTGGACCCAATCGAAAGAGCTCGATTGTATCCTACGGGAAATAAAAAGAGTCGCGGACCCAATCGAAAGAGCTCGACTGTATCCTGCGGGAAATAAAGAGAGTCGTGGACCCAATCGAAAGAGCTCGATTGTATCCTACGGGAAATAAAAAGAGTCGCGGACCCAATCGAAAGAGCTCGACTGTATCCTGCGGGAAATAAAGAGAGTCGTGGACCCAATCGAAAGAGCTCGATTGTATCCTACGGGAAATAAAAAGAGTCGCGGACCCAATCGAAAGAGCTCGATTGTATCCTACGGGAAATAAAAGGAGTCGCGGACCCAATCGAAAGAGCTCGACTGTATCCTGCGGGAAATAAAGAGAGTCGCGGACCCAATCGAAAGAGCTCGACTGTATCCTGCGGGAAATAAAGAGAGTCGTGGACCCAATCGAAAGAGCTCGATTGTATCCTACGGGAAATAAAAAGAGTCGCGGACCCAATCGAAAGAGCTCGACTGTATCCTGCGGGAAATAAAGAGACTGAGAGTAATAGAGGGAGAAAAGGAAGGGTAGTGCAATAATACTGAATATATGAATGTTTTGAAAAATATAAATCAACAAAACAAATATCTTATGAGAGAGAGAAGGTAGTCTTATGAAGAGTAAAAATAAAAAAATAAAAATAATGGACGGCTGAGACTTACTGTTGGGTGAAGTTTGAAGGTGCGAACGATTTAGTGGTTGGCAGAGCGGATTCAGCTTACAACGGCGGACGGTTGGTCGACGGTTGGCACTCAGAGTGTTCGGATCTCACAATGCCGCGTCGAATTTAAGTACGGTGAATACGAATCCGAACGTCACAAACTCGGACATATAATGTCACGGAATGTGCGCCGGATCGAACTAGAGTGAATCGCGAAGCGAAAAATGAGCGATTGATCAGAATGAAAAAAAGGTGCGGTATGTGCCCGTAAGTGACTGTAAATGATTGTAAGAAAATAAGTAAGTGCCCGTAAGTGACTGTAAATGATTGTAAGAAAATAAGTAAGTAAGTGCTGAGTAAGTGCTCGCGGGCTCCGGAGCTCCTTCCTTTTATACCTGATTCTGCCTATGATTTCTATGGGATTTTAATCCGCAGGTGTACTGCTTCCTATTGTCGTCCGCGCGCTACTTTTTAATTGTACGACAAGTGTTTCATGTCGATGGGGTCAATCATCCGCCAAAATCGGCACGTGTCAAGGATGGACCAGCCGTATTGACTCGACTTTAGTGTATCTGCGCGGTTAAGGTAGATCATCTTTTCGAAATTTTCGGTTGCTTGGCTGCATCGATTTCGAAAGAAAAGAATTGTTACTCCACAGGACGTAACAGTAACAAGACTTCTTTTTATTTGTTGAAAGCTGGAGAACTTTTTAAAATCTGACTTTTATTCTATCTATAAGATATTCTATATTGATATTTTGCGTATCAACTTTGGTGACATAGGTGATGCTGTAAAAGTAGAATGAGACAGTTTGGTCCAAAACCTAGACGATGATGAGGACTATCCAGACGATGATGAGGACGACCCAGACTATGATTCAAATATCTCGGATGATAGTGCCTAAACAAGCTTGATTCAGTAGCCATCAAAGTGATACGTGGAACAAATTAAATTTAAGGAATTTACTGAATTATTACAAAGGGAAAAAGAAAAATGAGTAAAATGTATATCGCATTCTCGCGAAAAAAATAATGATAAAGATGGAAAATAATTCTTGTTTAGGGAGGAAAGAAAATTGTATTGTTTCTTATATTTTTTATATGTTATCTATATGTTATTTATATGTTAATTATCTATATGTTATTTAAATGTTAATTTTATTGTTTCTATGTTTCTTATATGCTATCTTATATTTTTCGGCAATGCCGATTATACGGTCGCATTTCTGAGATTTAAACTTATTAAAAAATGTTAGGATAGGTTAGGTTAGGTTAAAGAAAGTCCCCCGTAGGGGTCTGGAGTCGTTTCGGGGCCTCCCGAGGCTCCGCAACGTCTCCAGATACAGGAATTGGCGTTCCTGCGGTTCCCGAGCTCGCTAGGGGGTCTGCGGTCTCTCGTAGGCCGCAGATTCAGGGATTTCAGCGACCCTGGTGCCCGAGCTGAACACCGTAATCCATCACGTGCTGAAATTATGCACGGGATGGACCGGGGGCCTGGGCTTCACCGCCTGGGCTGCGAGGAGTAAACCTCTATAAAAAATCCGAGGGTGGCGTCTGCGGCGCGGGGTTCTGTACCGTTTAACAGCGGTGCGGGTCTCCGTGTCGCGGACGCCAACTATTTAGTGGGTAGGCAGCCAAAAGGCTGCCGATATCGAGGGGTGGCCCGTAGGGGTCCGGGATCGGTCCGTGGTCTTCCGAGGCTGCGGACCGACTCCGGATACAGGAAGCGGCGTTCCTGCGTGCCCGAGCTCGCTACGGGGTCTGCGGTCTCTCGAGGCCGCAGATTCAGGGAATTCAGCGACCCTGGCGCCCGAGCTCACACACCGTAATCCATCACGCGCTGAAACTATGTACGGGATGGACCGGTGGTCCGGGCCTCACCGCCCGGGCCGCGAGGAGTAAACCTCTATAAAAAATCCAAGGGTGGCGTCCGGGGCGCGTGGGGTCTTTCCGTGTAGCAGCGGGGCGGCGTCTCGTGTCCCGGACTCCAGCTTCATTAGTCGGTAGGCGGCGTGCTGCCTGGGTGGGGGTGTTGGTTCGGGGTGGCCCCTGGCGGGTGCTTGCGCACGCCTGGGGCCTCCTCGGGCGGTCCCCCCCGCCCTGGACGTAGCGTTTGCCCATGGTTAGCCTCGGGCCGACGGTCCCCGGACGTCGGCCTGAGTAGGCTCCGGGGCGAGGGTGGGGTTCCCCTCGATAAATAAGACCCCAATATGGTAAATTCATGGGTAAACGCAAAGGAAAATTACCGCCCAGGGGTGATCGGACACCCCAGGGCCGGCACGGGGGGGGTATTGTCCCGGGTCCCCCCCTGTCGTCATCTACCGACGGGCGGTCGAGCGGAGTCGCCGCGGGCTCCGCCGACCACAGGGCTACCGCGGATAGTGATGGTGCCGTTGTCGACCCGGGGTCGACAGCGCACCCGGAGTCGATCCGGGAGGACGAGACGTTCTACCGGCGCGAGGCCAGGAGGGCTAGGCGTAGGAGGCGGGATATTCGAAGGAGGTTGATCTCCTTGTATCCTGACGACTACGTCCCTACGGACTCGGAGGAGGAGGAGATTTCCTCCTCCACCGAGGACGAAAGCGGGGTTGAGCCGGCTCAACGAGCCGTGGCCCCCGCTCCGGGCGTGGTCGAGGGATACGATCAGCTGCCCGGCGGGCGGTCCGGGGTGGAGCCGGCCCCCGTGCCTCCCGCTGGGAAGCTTTTGGCCCTGTCTCCTGATGACCGCCGCGAGGTGGAAATCGGTGGATTGGGCCCTGTTTGCGGGGCGCGTCGGGCGCGCTCCCTGTCTCCGGGCCGGCTGCCCGGCGGACGCCGCGAGGCGGATGCCGATCAGCCTGGCGGAGGCGGGGGGCGACGTCGGTCGCGCTCGCGCTCGCCGATCCGCATCCGCGGGGGTGGCCGGGGGAGCGAGGGTGAGCCTAGCTCACCCAATGAGACCCTTCCGGGCACCATCGTGGATGTGGACCGGCCAGAGGGAGAGGAGGTTTTACAAACCTCCAAGGGCGCGGTGGAGGCGGTCTCCCCTCCTGCACCTGAGTCGCCGGAGGAGGTCGTGGTCACCCCGGATATTCCGGGTGTGCCCGCCGAATCCGGGACTCAGCGTGCGAGGAAGCGGGCACGTGGCCGTCCCCGGCTCGATGGGAGCGGGCCTTTCAGGTCTCCGTCTCCCCTCTCGGACGGGGCGGACATCGAGGACCGTCTCCACGGTGTGCCCATGGAGGGTTTCCGAGCACGGAGGCTCAGAGCCAATGTGATTAGAGACTCGTCTGAGGATGAAGAAGTGGCGGGGGGGTCAGATTCGCGGCCTAGGCAGCGGATCAAGATACCCCCGACACTGTTTACTCCCGAGCAGCGCCGAGAGCTAGATCGGGAGATCGGCGTCATCTCTCGCAGCACGACGACCGACCTGGCCGGCTTGGCCGACGGTTGGCTGCGAGAGGTGGAGATCGTCCGGACGAAGTGCACCAAGCTAGGGATGCATGGTGCCTTGTCCGGACAGATGAAGAAATGCACCCATCTCGCCCGAGAAGCGGTGATGACCTGGCCTACCGGGCCATGGGCCGCCTCGGGCGCGACGAGGGGCAAGAAGAAGTCGCGGCAGCGGTGCGCGAGGAAGAGAACAGATCCCTCCGCGCCGAGGTCGCGGAACTACGGGGGCAGCTGGGGGTTGCGAGACGAGCACTTGTGCTCGGATCGGGGCCCTCGGCTGCGTCCCGGAGCGACGGGGTGGACACATCCTGGCACCCCCCGCCGGCCCTGGTATCCGTCCCGGTCCCCGACCCCTCTTCTTTCGAGGAGAGGGTGCTTGGGCTGCTGGGGCGGATGTCTGGATCGATGGGGGAGCTGGAGAAGCGCCTGGCGCGGGTAGAGGATGGGGCGTACTATGCCTCATCCTCGGCCGGCGTCGGAGCGAAGAGAGTGAGGGGTGGTCGTCGGGGGGACAGGGCTCCGCGGGAGGAGCCCACTTCCCCCGAGCCACCCAGCGGCCCCGCGGACTCGCCCGCTCGAGCTCCGTCTACGGACGGACCGAGTTGGGCGGCCGTGGTGGGCCGCAAAGAGAAGAGGAGGGCTGCTGCGGGGGGGGCGCCGACGAAGAAGTCGGCTCCCGCCCCCGCGCCCTCGAAGATCGGCCGTGGGCGCTCCCTTCCGCGGCCGGGCGTTGCCGGTCCGGGTGCCTCGGCTTGGGGGGGTGCGGTATTGCCGCCCCCTCCTCCGCCGGGGTCGCGGCCCGGTAAAAAGAAGAAGGGGAAGGGGCCGAAGGGGGGTAAGCCTGGGGGGGGACGTCCCGTGCGGCGTCCGCTGCCCCGGCTGCGGTGGGGAGGCGGATCCCGCGCTCTTCCGTGGTGGCAATCACGGTGGAGCCGGGGTGTGCCTCCTACACCGACGTGATTAGGAGGTCCAGGGCGGCGATTAACCTGGGGGACATACTCCCTCAGCCCGCTCTGGGCCTCAAATTTAGGGTGTCGCAGGCCGGGGGTGTTCTTTTAGAGATCCCCGGTGCGGATAGTCGGCCGGCGGCGGAGCGCCTTGCGGCCGAGATGAGGCGGGTGGCTGGGGGTCCGGGGATCCGGATAACCTGCCCTATGCGTAGGGTAGGTGTTCGGGTGTCCGGGTTCCTGGACTCCACCCTGCCGGAGGATGTGGCGGTGGCGCTGGCATGCGCAGGAGCATGCAGCGCCACCGATATAGTAGTTGGCCGAGTTACTCGCGGCCGCCGGGGCATGGGCTCTGTTATTGCGCAGTGCCCTGTCGCGGCGGCGGCGAGGCTCGCCAAAGTGGGTAAAGTGGCCCTGGGCTGGGCGGTTGCGCGCGTGGAGGCGCTTAAGGCGCCTCCACAGCGTTGCTATCGCTGCCTGGCTCAGGGCCACATGCAGCACCGGTGCCCCGGTTATTCGGACCGGTCCCGGTGCTGCTTCAATTGCGGCGGGGAGGGTCACACTCGGGCTCAGTGCGCGAATTCGCCGTTCTGTCCCGAGTGTGCCTCCCGCAATAGGGCAGCCGACCATCGTCCGGGTGGTCCAAGCTGCCCCAAAATACCCCCTATGCCACGGAGAGCTGGGGGGCCTCCTCCCTCTTCCCCGGATCCGGGGAGAGAGGAGGATATGGAAATGGAGCGGCCTCCGTCGTCGCCGGACGCTGACGCTGCCCGCGGCGCTCAGGCCGTTGGGGGCGACGGTCCGGCGGCGGCCGAGGCCGCCAAGGGGGGTGCGTCTCCCGCGGGCGGGGTCCCAGTAGATGGGCCCCCGGCTGCGGGGATGCTCGGCTGCCGGGGTCCACCTCGGACTCTTCGGAGTCCGGGGAGGAGCCCCCGCCGCCCAAATCGCGCCCGGTCGAGGAGGCCGGCGCGCTCGACGGAGCTAGCGTGTCGAGTCACGCTTCCGGGGATAACCTCCCCGTGGCCCGGGTGGTTCTGTCCCCCCTCCCCCCCCAACTCCCGCAGAGGGAGCGGAGGGGGAGTAAGGCCACGAGGGAGGCGAGGCCCAAGGGAGGAGCGCCCAGTGCGCCCTCCCGGGGCCGCCCGTCCTCGGCAAGGGGAAGCGGCGATAGTGCCGCTCCTCGGGTGCCCGTCCCTAGCTGCCCCTAGCGCTCGGAGGATGCGACGGGACGGTGCCCAGGCCGATGGGGCCCGACACTAGGCGGGATGTTCTCCCCTGGTGTCCGGCTCGGCCACGCGAGCGCCGTGGACGGGAGGTGGTGGGGCGGGCGGCGGCGATCGCTCGTCCCTGGGCGTGGGGCTCGCACCGGCGAGATGTCGGGAGCGGCCCCATGGCCCTAAATGGGCGCGGGGGTGCGTGATGCCTCGCTCCGCATCCCCGGGGTCGGGCTAGGCCCTACTGGCTGACGTATCTCGGCTGGGCCAGCAAAGCCCGACTCCCAACCCGACGAACTGGCGCGTCGGGGAGCTTCATGCTCCGATCCCCAGTGGAGGGACGTTGGCGTATGTCTCTACAAACCCGGTCCCTCCACGCAACGGGGCGAGATGGGCTCGGTGGGTTTTTAGTGGGTAGGCGGGCCGGGCCTCGCCAACTTTCTGCCGCGCAAGCGGTCTGTGCCGGCGAGGGGTACCGCGTCCCGAGTCCCACACTCCCGTGGTCTAGTCAACCCGGGGTACTATGAGTATTTTCCCCCCGTTAAAAAAAAAAAAAAAAAAAAAAAAAAGGTTAAAGAAAGTGTTTCCCGTAGGGGTCTGGAGTCGTTTCGGGGCCTCCCGAGGCCGTGCAACGACTCTAGATACAGGAATTGGCGTTCCTGCGGTCTCCCGAGCTCGCTAGGGGTCTGCGGTCCTTTTAGACCGTAGATTCAGGGACTTCAGCCACCCTGGCGCCTTAGCTGACACACCGTAACCCATCACGCGCTGAAATTACGTGCGGGATGGACCGGGGACCTTGGCTTCACCGCCCGGGTCGCGAGGAGTCAACCTCTATAAAAAAATCAAGGAGGCGGCGTCTGAGTGTCGTGTCTTCGCGCCTCAGACGCCATGGTGGTGTGTACTGTGTTTAATGTACGGTGTTCGTCGCGGCGGGGGGTCGGGTCGCCTTCTCCCTGCGGAATCCTGGGGCGATCTTCCGGTCGATGGTTAAATCCCGCGCGTTGACCCGCTGGTTGTCGATGTCTCCGGCTAGCCCGGGCGCATTGGCACCGGGCCCTCGGGCCTAGGATCAGCCCGTACACCGGTGAGACTGGCGCTTCCTCTCGGAGATGTACCTCGTTAGCGCGGGGGCATCGCCGTGGGGGGTGTTAGCTCTCGCCGAGGCCTCTGGTCGGGGGATCGCTGTGGGTGCCTGCCGGGATCGGGGGTCCCGTCTGCCCGCCGCAGTCCATTGTCTGATGCGCGTCGATCGTGGGTCATCCCGGGTGTGCGCTTAACCGCGTGCACTTGGGTTTTGTTTTCTGTTCTTCCCTGGTCGGCGTGTGTGATGTTTGTATTGTCCATTAGGTTCGCCTCGGGTCGGTGGTCCCCGAACGCCGACCCGTAGTACCCCTCGGGGCGAGGGTGGGGTTCCCCTCGCGAAACAATACCCCAATTATGACAGGCATGGACAATGATAAAGACAACTTACCGCGCAGGGGGGTCGGATACCCCAGGGCCGGCAAGGGGGACTAGTGTCCCGGGTGCCCCCTTGTCGATATCAACCGACGGGCTGTCGCGCGGGGTGCCCACAGGCTCCGCCGACGAACGGGCTACTGTGGAGATGAATGTTCGTGCTTGTTTGAATGAGCCGCGGAGGTCGCGCAGGGTGACGCTCCTGCAGATGCGGGAGCGCCTCGGGCCCGAGGCCCGTGGCGCAATAGATCGGTTCCTCGCCCTCGAGCAGCTCGAAGGAGAGCTGTCCGAGGGGGAGGACTCCGAATGGGAGGGGGGGAATTTACGGGGGGGTCCTCTTCCTCCTCGGTAAGTAGGGAGGGGGGCTACGTCTCCCTCAGTGAGTTACCACCAGAGAGGATAACCAAGTGGACTGAGGTCCTAAACAAGTCCACCGCGAAGGATTCGGTCCTGTTGACTGACGGTCGTCGCAAGACGGGCGGCGGTCGGCAGGACACTAGCGCTATCGGGTCGGAGGGGACCCGATTCTTTGAATTGGTGGCATACGCGCCACAACCGAGAAGAAAGGAGGGGTCGACGCCGATCCGTGTCCGTGGGGGAGCCTCGGACGAGGAAGACCTCGCTGACCCGCCTCGAAGGAGGCGGCAGGGGCTTTCTCGGCTCGATGCCGAGCCCATGGACGTGGATCGGCGAGAGGAGGAAGAGGAGCCGATGGCCGGGAACCCCCTGGAGCCGGTCATCGATTTGGAGGAGTCGGAGGGCCGTGTCCGTGTCCCGGATGTTCCGGGGGACGGGACCGACCTTCCGGCTCACGTTAGGAGTAGGCGCGCCCGCGGCCGACCCCGTTTGGACGGGAGTGGACCCTTCAGGTCCCCCTCCCCATTGTCCGACGAGGCGGACGCCGAAGACCGGCTCCAAGGGGTTCCCTTGGAGCGATTTAGGGCCCGCCGTCTCAGAGCTAACGTCATCCGGAGCTCTGAGTCGGAGGGAGAGGGAACGGGGGAGAACGATGCGCGGCCTCGGCAGCGCATCAGGATCCCCCTGACCCTGTTCACGCCGGATCAGCGCCGGTACGTCGACCGGCAGCTGGGGGTGATTTCGCGGAACACAACCACGGACCTGGCCGGTTTGGCCGATGGTTGGCTCCGCGAAGTCGAGGGGGCGCGCAACAAGGCCTCGACGGGCTGCCCACTGTCGGGCAACCTGTCGGGGCGTATAAAACTGAATACCCATCTCGCCCGGGAGGCGCTCATGACGCTGGCGTACCGCGCCATGGGCTGTCTCGGGCGAGAGGATGGACAAGAGGAAGTGACGAACGCGGCCCGGGAGGAGGAGGTTCGCTCCCTCCGGGCCGAGGTCGCCGAACTGAGGGGCCAGCTGGGGGTCGCCAAGAGGGCCCTCATGCTCCAGAGCGGCCCCTCCTCGTCTGCGGCTGTCCCGCAGACGTCGAGGAGAAGGTCTCCTTCCCCTCCGCCGCCTCCGGCGGTCGCTTGTGCCCCCGGCTCTTCTCCTTTCGAGGAGCGAGTGCTGGGGACGTTGGAGCGGCTGACGGCGACGGTGGAGGGCCTGGAGCGCCTGGCGCGGGTGGAGACGGGGGCTGCTCCGGCCGCCGTCCCCACCGACGCCAGGGCGGCAAGAAGAAGAAGGAAGGGGAAGGGAAATACGGGGGCTCCGCCGGGCCTCCGCGCCCCCACGCCGCCGGCGGCGGCGCCCGGCCCCGATACGCCTGCGAGCGATCGGAGCTGTGTCGAGGTCGTCGGCACGGAAGGAGGAGGTGGACAAGGGGGCCGTAAAGCCCCTCCACTCGGCCCAGAGAGAAAGGCTGGGGGTGTTCCCCCAGGATTCAGTACAGCATCGGGCCGACCGTCGGGGTAGCGGCATCTGCCGCCCTCCCGCGACCGGGCCAAACAAGAAAAAAGGGGGAAAAAAAGGAGGAGGTCCGCCGCGAAGCCAAACGCTCGCGGCGAAGAAGAGGAGGCGCGTCCCCAGTCATCGGCGATCCTGGTGACGGTGACTGGGGACGGCGCCTCCTAGGTGATGCGGCGGGCCCGCGAGCAAATTGTCCTCGGGGACGTGCTGCCACAGGGTGGAAAGGGCTACGAGTCCGCCGAGCCCAGACCGGGGTCTCCTCCTGGAGATCCCCGGCGAAGAATGCAAGCCCGGCAGAGGGGCTGGCCTCGAGAAATGAGGCGTCGCGGGGGCCCGGACGTGCGGATCTCGTGCCCTCTACGGAAGTGGGGATCCGCATTTCCGGGTTCGACGACTCGGTGACCCCGAGGAGGTGGCCACAGCGGTCGCGGACTCCGGGGATTGCTTCGTGGCGGACCTCAAGGTGGGTCGAGTGGTGCGCAGTCGGCGGGGGCTGGGCTCTGTCATAGTGCAGTGCCCGGTCGCCGCCGCTGCGCGATCGCCCGAGCGGGGAGTGTGACCCTGGGCTGGGTAGCGGCTCGCGTGGAGGTGCTCAAGGCACCGCCACAGCGATGCTTCCGCTGCCTGGCCCAGGGCCACCGCCACCGGTGTCCTGGCGGTGTCGACGGGGCCCGGTGCTGCTTCAATTGCGGAGGAGGGGCACCCAGGCAGAATGCGCGAGTGGGCCGTTCTTCCCGGAGTGTGCCTCCAAGGGTAGGCGCCCAATCACCGCCCGGGCGGTGAAAAATGCGCCAGAGTTCCCCGGCTCCACGACCGGGGAAGAGGGCTCCCCTCCTCCGCAGCGGGAGGAGGTGGAGACGCCGTGGAGGATCAGGCTGACCCCTCTGCCTCCACCGCCCGGCGCTCAGGCCGTGGATGGTGGCGTGGCGGAGGGGCCGGTGGCCGACGTCGAAATGGAGGAACCCCTCCCGTGGCGGAGGCCTCTGTCGGTGAGGCCTTCATCACGGGGGTAATAGAGATTTCGTCGGAGTCGTCCGGAGCATCGGGGCTACCATTCATGACGTCATTGATGTTACTAGATGCTGTCGCAGTGCGCTGCGTACCAATAACGGAACAGTTGCTTTCGCACCACTGCCAGTACTGGCAGTTATATCCAGAACACAGCCATGGTTGTGCAGCTATGCAAGTGGGCTTCCCCCTTATCTATATTCTATCCCCACCACGGTCATGATTGTCAATCGATCGATGATCTCAGGGGCGCTAGACTCGCGAATCGAATAAATGTAACCGCTCGTTGATGTTGTGCCACATGTCAATCAAATCGCGAAAAGTTCACCAACTTCTAATATAGGCGTAAGTTTTTCACCTCCTTTACAAATAAAACGATAATTTAATAAATAATAAATACATTTTTGCAGATGTCAGACGTTCGTCTAACAGACGACCAAATCTATCGGCAGCTGAGAGCTGCACAAGATTTGATAAGTCCGTGAAAGAACTGCCGGCCGCACCGCCAGCGCGCACCACCAGCCGCACCGCCGCTGCACCACCAACCACCGCAACTGCACCACCAGCCACCTCGGCCCAGTACCACCGGCCACCGCCAGCACACCTTCGGCCGCACCGCGCCGGCACACAACTGGCCGCACCGCCGGCGCAACTAACCAATAACCCACCGTGGCGAGGATTCTCCAATATGTGGCTTGCCGTAGCTTGCATCAGTTGACGTTGGCCGTCATGGCCATGTGTTGTGCTGCAATTTCATGGCCGCTTACCAGCTGCCTTGAGCTGCGCCCTTGCAACTGCGCATTGCATCGCAATACCCCATGATACCAAATGTGAGCAAAGTAGGTTAGTTATTATATATATGTATTATAATGTTAAATTGATTTTGTTAAATTATTACTAACAAAAATTGCTTAACTCCTTGGAAGAAAGCAGGAACTCAGAGGAGGGCGGAAAGGATGGGGCGGAAAGACGAGGCAAGAATCGATCTTGAGGACTTCATGAAGAAGGATCAGGTGGAGGAGATAGGTAAAAGTTTTAATGTTTATAATTATTATTAAATATTATTGTATCAGTAATATTATAAATCTATTTATGGTGATTCAGGATACATACCATACTTTTTTTGGTACGATGAGGGATGCTCGGCAGAATGTTGGCCCAGCAGTGTTGGACTCAGATCAGGACGTTGTAACGTTTCAGCGGTAGGCCTCGCTGGCCCGTAAACTAAAAACCTCACCGAGCCACCTCGCCCCAGATCGAAGAAGGCCCCGGCCAGCAGGCCATGCATTTCAGTAGCCTTCCCCCGGGTCGGCTGACGTGTCCGACGCGCCAGTTCGTCAGGTTGGGAGAGGACGTGCCGGGCGGCGGCCGAGATACGTCAGCCGCCGCCTTGTCCACCCCGGGGTAGCGCCGTGAAAAACGCACGCCCCCCGCGCTCTTTGGGCAGGAGGCGAGCGCCGAACTACCCGTTCCGCGCCAACCCCCAGGTCCAGTGGCCCCGAGGGGACCGACCGGGCCTACCTCCTATCCTCGCGCGGCCGGCACGCCGGATGAGCGGAGACCTACCTATCAGGCGGCCCAACAGCCAGTCCTCGCCTCCTGGGCATCCCCGAGCGCAGGGGCAGCCGGAAACGAGGCCCAGGATCGCGTGATGACCCCCCCTGGAGTCACCTCGCGGCCCTATCTCCGAGGATAGGCGACCCGGGGAAAGGCGTCAACGACCTCTCCGCCCGGGTCTCAACGCCTTCTGAGAGGCGTGCTCGAGTCTCGTCCTCCTTCTCCCGGGAGAGGGAGGGCTCGAGGCACCACTTCGCCTGAGGGAGGTGCGCGGCGCTCGGACTGTCGAGCGCCTCGCACCTCTTTTTGGTCGGCGGACTCGTCCGGAGCCCCGATGCTCCGGACGACTCCGACGAAATCTCTATTACCCCCGTGATGAAGGCCTCACCGACAGAGGCCTCCGCCACGGGAGGGGTCTCCTCCATTTCGACGTCGGCCACCGGCCCCTCCGCCACGCCACCATCCACGGCCTGAGCGCCGGGCGGGGTGGGAGGCAGAGGGGTCAGCCGCCGATCCTCCACGGCGTCTCCACCCTCCTCCCGCTGCGGAGGAGGGGGAGCCCTCTTCCCCGGTCGTGGAGCCGGGGGAACTCTGGCGCATTTTTCACCGCCCGGGCGGTGATTGGGCGCCTTACCCTTGGAGGCACACTCCGGGCAGAACGGCCTACTCGCGCATTCTGCCTGGGTGTGCCCCTCCTCCCCGCAATTGAAGCAGCACCGGGCCCTGTCGACACCGCCAGGACACCGGTGCTGCGTGTGCCCCTGGGCTAGGCAGCGGAAGCATCGCTGTGGCGGTGCCTTGAGCACCTCCACGCGAGCCGCTACCCAGCCCAGGGTCACACTCCCCGCTGGGGCGAGTCGCGCAGCGGCGGCGACCGG
This sequence comes from Solenopsis invicta, assembly GCF_016802725.1. Classification (NCBI taxonomy): domain Eukaryota; kingdom Metazoa; phylum Arthropoda; class Insecta; order Hymenoptera; family Formicidae; genus Solenopsis; species Solenopsis invicta. The sequence continues at coordinate 69,955 of NW_024105258.1, forward strand.
GCACTGCACTATGACAGAGCCCAGCCCCCGCCGACTGCGCACCACTCGACCCACCTTGAGGTCCGCCACGAAGCAATCCCCGGAGTCCGCGACCGCTGTGGCCACCTCCTCCGGGGTTACCGAGTCGTCGAACCCGGAAATGCGGATCCCCACTCTCCGTAGAGGGCACGAGATCCGCACGTCCGGGCCCCCCGCGACGCGCCTCATCTCCGAGGCCAGCCTCTCCGCGGCTGGCCTACTGTCTTCGCCGGGGATCTCCAGGAGGAGACCCCCGGTCTGGGCTCGGCGGACTCGTAGCCCCTTTCCACCCTGTGGCAGCACGTCCCCGAGGACAATTGCCTCGCGGGCCCGCCGCATCACTCCTGCGTAGGAGGCGTCGTCCCCAGTCACCGTCACCAGGATCGCCGATGACTTGGGGACGCGCCTCCCAATCTTCTTCGCCGCGAGCGTTTGGCTTCGCGGCGGACCTCCCCCCTTTTTTTTCCCCCTTTTTCTTGCTCGGCCCGGTCGCCGGGGGGGCGGCAGATGCCGCTACCCCCGACGGTCGGCCCGATGCTGTACCGAATCCTGGGGGAACACCCCCAGCCACTCTCCTGGGGCCGAGTGGAGGGGCTTTACGGCCCCCTTTGTCCACCCTCCTCCTCTTCCGGGTGCCGACGACCTCGACCCAGCTCCGATCGCTCGCAGGCGTATCGGGGCCGGGCGCTGCCGCCGGCAGTGGGGGGCGCGGGAGGCTCCTCCGGCGGAGCTCCCGTACTCCCCTTTCCCCCTTTCCTTCTTCTTCTTCTTGCCGCTCCTGGCGTCGGTGGGGACGGCGGCCGGAGCAGCCCCCGTCTCCACCCGCGCCAGGCGCCTCTCCAGGCCCTCCACCGTCGCCGTCAGCCGCTCCAACGTCCCCAGCACTCGCTCCTCGAAAGGAGAAGAGCCGGGGGCACAAGCGACCGCCGGAGGCGGCGGAGGGGAAGGAGACCTTCTCCTCGACGTCTGCGGGACAGCCGCAGACGAGGAGGGCCGCTCTGGAGCATGAGGGCCCTCTTGGCGACCCCCAGCTGGCCCCTCAGTTCGGCGACCTCGGCCCGGAGGGAGCGAACCTCCTCCTCCCGGGCCGCGGTTTGTCACTTCCTCTTGTCCATCCTCTCGCCCGAGACAGCCCATGGCGCGGTACGCCAGCGTCATGAGCGCCTCCCGGGCGAGATGGGTATTCAGTTTTATACGCCCCGACAGGTTGCCCGACAGTGGGCAGCCCGTCGAGGCCTTGTTGCGCGCCCCCTCGACTTCGCGGAGCCAACCATCGGCCAAACCGGCCAGGTCCGTGGTTGTGCTCCGCGAAATCACCCCCAGCTGCCGGTCGACGTACCGGCGCTGATCCGGCGTGAACAGGGTCAGGGGGATCCTGATGCGCTGCCGAGGCCGCGCATCGTTCTCCCCCGTTCCCTCTCCCTCCGACTCAGAGCTCCGGATGACGTTAGCTCTGAGACGGCGGGCCCTAAATCGCTCCAAGGGAACCCCTTGGAGCCGGTCTTCGGCGTCCGCCTCGTCGGACAATGGGGAGGGGGACCTGAAGGGTCCACTCCCGTCCAAACGGGGTCGGCCGCGGGCGCGCCTACTCCTAACGTGAGCCGGAAGGTCGGTCCCGTCCCCGGAACATCCGGGACACGGACACGGCCCTCCGACTCCTCCAAATCGATGACCGGCTCCAGGGGGTTCCCGGCCATCGGCTCCTCTTCCTCCTCTCGCCGATCCACGTCCATGGGCTCGGCATCGAGCCGAGAAAGCCCCTGCCGCCTCCTTCGAGGCGGGTCAGCGAGGTCTTCCTCGTCCGAGGCTCCCCCACGGACACGGATCGGCGTCGACCCCTACTTTCTTCTCGGTTGTGGCGCGTATGCCACCAATTCAAAGAATCGGGTCCCCTCCGACCCGATAGCGCTAGTGTCCTGCCGACCGTCGCCCGTCTTGCGACGACCGTCAGTCAACAGGACCGAATCCTTCGCGGTGGACTTGTTTAGGACCTCAGTCCACTTGGCTATCCTCTCTGGTGGTAACTCACTGAGGGAGACGTAGCCCCCCTCCCTACTTACCGAGGAGGAAGAGGACCCCCCGTAAATTCCCCCCCTCCCATTCGGAGTCCTCCCCTCGGACAGCTCTCCTTCGAGCTGCTCGAGGGCGAGGAACCGATCTATTGCGCCACGGGCCTCGGGCCCGAGGCGCTTCCGCATCTGCAGGAGCGTCACCCTGCGCGACCTCCGCGGCTCATTCAATCAAGCACGAACATTCATCTCCACAGTAGCCCGTTCGTCGGCGGGGCCTGTGGTCACCCCGCGCGACAGCCCGTCGGTTGATATCGACAAGGGGGCACCCGGGACACTAGTCCCCCCTTGCCGGCCCTGGGGTATCCGACACCCCCTGCGCGGTAAGTTGTCTTTATCATTGTCCATGCCTGTCATAATTGGGGTATTGTTTCGCGAGGGGAACCCCACCCTCGCCCCGAGGGGTACTACGGGTCGGCGTTCGGGGACCACCGACCCGAGGCGAACCTAATGGACAATACAAACATCACACACGCCGACCAGGGAAGAACAGAAAACAGAACCCAAGTGCACGCGGTTAAGCGCACACCCGGGATGACCCACGATCGACGCGCATCAGACAATGGACTGCGGCGGGCAGACGGGACCCCCGATCCCGGCAGGCACCCACAGCGATCCCCCGACCAGAGGCCTCGGCGAGAGCTAACACCCCCCACGGCGATGCCCCCGTGCTAACGAGGTACATCCCCGAGAGGAAGCGCCAGTCTCACCGGTGTACGGGCTGATCCTAGGCCCGAGGGCCCGGTGCCGATGCGCCCGGGCTAGCCGGAGACATCGACAACCAGCGGGTCAACGCGCGGGATTTAACCATCGACCGGAAGATCGCCCCAGGATTCCGCAGGGAGAAGGCGACCCGACCCCCCGCCGCGACGAACACCGTACATTAAACACAGTACACACCACCATGGCGTCTGAGGCGCGAAGACACGACACTCAGACGCCGCCTCCTTGATTTTTTTATAGAGGTTGACTCCTCGCGACCCGGGCGGTGAAGCCAAGGTCCCCGGTCCATCCCGCACGTAATTTCAGCGCGTGATGGGTTACGGTGTGTCAGCTCAGGCGCCAGGGTGGCTGAAGTCCCTGAATCTACGGTCTAAAAGGACCGCAGACCCCTAGCGAGCTCGGGAGACCGCAGGAACGCCAATTCCTGTATCTAGAGTCGTTGCACGGCCTCGGGAGGCCCCGAAACGACTCCAGACCCCTACGGGAAACACTTTCTTTAACCTTTTTTTTTTTTTTTTTTTTTTAACGGGGGGAAAATACTCATAGTACCCCGGGTTGGCTAGACCACGGGAGTGTGGGACTCGGGACGCGGTACCACTCGCCGGCACAGACCGCTTGCGCGGCAGAAAGTTGGCGAGGCCCGGCCCGCCTACCCACTAAAAACCCACCGAGCCCATCTCGCCCCGTTGCGTGGAGGGACCGGGTTTGTAGAGGCATACGCCAACGTCCCTCCACTGGGGATCGGAGCATGAAGCTCCCCGACGCGCCAGTTCGTCGGGTTGGGAGTCGGGCTTTGCTGGCCCAGCCGAGATACGTCAGCCAGTAGGGCCTAGCCCGACCCCGGGGATGCGGAGCGAGGCATCACGCACCCCCGCGCCCATTTAGGGCCATGGGGCCGCTCCCGACATCTCGCCGGTGCGAGCCCCACGCCCAGGGACGAGCGATCGCCGCCGCCCGCCCCACCACCTCCCGTCCACGGCGCTCGCGTGGCCGGGCCGGACACCAGGGGAGAACATCCCGCCTAGTGTCGGGCCCCATCGGCCTGGGCACCGTCCCGTCGCATCCCCCGAGCGCTAGGGGCAGCTAGGGACGGGCACCCGAGGAGCGGCACTATCGCCGCTTCCCCTTGCCGAAGACGGGCGGCCCCGGGGAGGGCGCACTGGGCGCTCCTCCCTTGGGCCTCGCCTCCCTCGTGGCCTTACTCCCCCTCCGCTCCCTCTGCGGGAGTTGGGGGGGGAGGGGGGACAGAACCACGCGGGCCACGGGGAGGTTATCCCCGGAAGCGTGACTCGACACGCTAGCTCCGTCGAGCGCGCCGGCCTCCTCGACCGCGCGCGATTTGGGCGGCGGGGGCTCCTCCCCGGACTCCGAAGAGTCCGAGGTGGACCCCGGCAGCCGAGCATCCCCCGCACCCGGGGGGCCCATCTACTGGGACCCCGCCCGCGGGAGACGCACCCCCCTTGGCGGCCTCGGCCGCCGCCGGACCGTCGCCCCCAACGGCCTGAGCGCCCGGGCAGCGTCAGCGTCCGGCGACGACGGCGGCCGCTCCATTTCCATATCCTCCTCTCTCCCCGGATCCGGGGAAGAGGGAGGATGCCCCCAGCCCTCCGAGGCATAGGGGGTATTTTGGGGCAGCCTGGACCACCCGGACGATGGTCGGCTGCCCTATTGCGGGAGGCACACTCGGGACAGAACGGCGAATTCGCGCACTGAGCCCGAGTGTGACCCTCCCCGCCGCAGTTGAAGCAGCACCGGGACCGGTCAGAGTAACCGGGGCACCGGTGCTGCATGTGGCCCTGAGCCAGGCAGCGATAGCATCGCTGTGGAGGCGCCTTAAGCGCCTCCACGCGCGCAGCCGCCCAGCCCAGAGCCACTTTCCCCACTTTGGCGAGCCTCGCCGCCGCCGCGACCGGGCACTGCGCAATTACAGAGCCCATGCCCCGGCGGCCGCGAGTAACTCGGCCAACTACTATATCAGTGGCGCTGCATGCTCCGGCGCATGCCAGCGCCACCGCCACCTCCTCCGGCACGGTGGAGTCCAGGAACCCGGACACCCGGACCCCCACCCTACGCATAGGGCAGGTTATCCGGATCCCGGGCCCCCAGCCACCCGCCTCATTTCGGCCGCGAGGCGCTCCGCCGCCGGCCGACTATCCGCACCGGGGATCTCTAATAGAACACCCCCGGCCTGCGACACCCTAAATTTGAGGCCCAGGGCGGGCTGAGGGAGTATGTCCCCCAGGTTAATCGCCGCCCTGGACCTCCTAATCACGTCGGTGTAGGAGGCACACCCCGGCTCCACCGTGATTGCCACCACGGAAGAGCGCGGGATCCGCCTCCCCACCGCACCCGGGGCAGCGGACGCCGCACGGGACGCCCTCCCCCAGTCTTACCCCCTTCGGCCCCTTCCCTTTCTTCTTTTACCGGGCCGCGACCCCGGCGGAGGAGGGGGCGGCGATGCCGCACCACCCCCGCCGAGGCACCCGAACCGGCAACGCCCGGACGCGGAAGGGAGCGCCCAGGCCGATCTTCGGCGGCGCGGGGGTGGGAGCCGACTTCTTCGTCGGCGCCCCCCCCGCAGCAGCCCTCCTCTTCTCCTTGCGGCACAACACGGACGCCCAACTCGGTCCGTCCGTAGACGGAGCTCGAGCGGGCGAGTCCGCGGGGCCGCTGGGTGGCTCGGGGGGAAAAGGGCTCCTCCCGCGGAGCCCTGTCCCCCGACGACCACCCCTCACTCTTTTCGCTCCGGCGCCGGCCGAGGACGAGGCATAGTACGCCCCATCCTCGACCCGCGCCAGGCGCTTCTCCAACTCCCCCATCGACCCAGACATCCGCCCCAGCAGCCCGAGCACCCTCTCCTCGAAAGAAGAGGGTCGGGGACAGGGACGGATGCCAGGGCCGGCAGGGGGCAGGATGAGTCCACCCCGTCGCTCCGGGACGCAGCCGAGGGCCCCGATCCAAGCACGAGTGCTCGTCTCGCCACCCCCAGCTGCCCCCGTAGTTCCGCGACCTCGGCGCGGAGGGACCTGAGTTCCTCCTCGCGCACCGCTGCCGCGACTTCTTCTTGCCCCTCCTCGCGCCCGAGGCGGCCCATGGCCCGGTAGGCCAGGGTCATCACCGCTTCTCGGGCGAGATGGGTGCATTTCTTCATCTGTCCGGACAAGGCACCATGCATCCCTAGCTTGGTGCACTTCGTCCGGACGATCTCCACCTCTCGCAGCCAACCGTCGGCCAAGCCGGCCAGGTCGGTCGTCGTGCTGCGAGAGATGACGCCGATCTCCCGATCTAGCTCTCGGCGCTGCTCGGGAGTAAACAGTGTCGGGGGTATCTTGATCCGCTGCCTAGGCCGCGAATCTGACCCCCCGCCACTTCTTCATCCTCGGACGAGTCTCTAATCACATTGGCTCTGAGCCTCCGTGCTCGGAAACCCTCCATGGGCACACCGTGGAGACGGTCCTCGATGTCCGCCCCGTCCGAGAGGGGAGACGGAGACCTGAAAGGCCCGCTCCCATCGAGCCGGGGACGGCCACGTGCCCGCTTCCTCGCACGCTGAGTCCCGGATTCGGCGGGCACACCCGGAATATCCGGGGTGACCACGACCTCCTCCGGAGACTCAGGTGCAGGAGGGGAGACCGCCTCCACCGCGCCCCTGGAGGTTTGTAAAACCTCCTCTCCCTCTGGCCGGTCCACATCCACGATGGTGCCCGGAAGGGTCTCATCGGGTGAGCTAGGCTCACCCTCGCTCCCCCGGCCACCCCCGCGGATGCGGATCGGCGAGCGCGAGCGCGACCGACGTCGCCTCCCGCCTCCGCCAGGCTGATCGGCATCCGCCTCGCGGCGTCCGCCGGGCAGCCGGCCCGGAGACAGGGAGCGCGCCCGACGCGCCCCGCAAACCGGGCCCCGTCCACCGACTTCCGCCTCACGGCTTCGATCAGGTGACAGGGCCAACGTCTCCCCAGTGGGAGGCACGGGGGCCTCGGCCTTATCGGCCGGCTCCACCCCGGGCCGCTCACCAGGCAGCGGACTCTCCTCCCCCCCAACGATCGGGACGAGGGCCGCGGCTCGTCGAGCCGGCTCAACCTCGCAAACGTTCGCCGGAGAGGGATAACGCACCTCATCCTCATAGTCCTCCGCAGAGTCCCATGATTCGGCCGAACTCCAATAAGCCAGCCCCAACCTTTCTCGCGTTGCAACTTCCATAAGGTGCATGCGCCATAGCTGTTCGTCATTCGGCACGAAATCGCGCCCGTACACCCTCTGACACATTTTATGGAGGAACTCCAGGCGCGCTACCGAGTACGCCTTACGCGAATCGTACTCGGGATCATACACCCCCGTCTCCGCGGTAGCCCTATGGTCGGCGGAGCCCACGGCGACTCCGCTCGACCGCCCGTCGTTCGATGACGACAGGGGGGGACCCGGGACCATAGCCCCCCCGTGCCGGCCCTGGGGTGTCCGTTCACCCCTGGGCGGTAACTTCTTTTTATTTCTACCCATGTGTTTCATAAAGGGGTCTTTTTTAACGAGGGGAACCCCACCCTCGCCCCGGAGCCTACTCAGGCCGATGTCCGGGGACCATCGGCCCGAGGCAACATGGGTAGGCGGATCCACCAGGACGGGAGAGACGGCCCGGGGAGGCCCCGGACGAGCGCAAGCGCCCGCCCGGGACCACACCGGACCGGCACCCCAGACACGGCAGCAACGCTACCAACCAACTAATTACGTTGGCGTCCGAGACACGCAGCACCGCCCCGCTGTTATACGGAACGACCCCCCGCGCCCCGGACGCCACCCTTGGATTTTTTATAGAGGTTTACTCCTCGCAGCCCGGGCGGTGAGACCCAGGCCACCGGTCCGTCCCGCACGTAGTTTCAGCACGTGACGGATTACGGTATAGCAGCTGGGGCGCCAGGGTGGCTGAAATCCCTGAATCTACGGCCTACGAGAGACCGCAGACACCCTAGCGAGCTCGGGAACCGCAGGAACGCCAATTCCTGTATCTGGAGTCGTTGCGGAGCCTCGGGAGGCCCCGAAACGACTCCAGACCCCTATGGGGACACTTTCTTTAACCTTTTTTTTTTTTTTTTTTTTAACGGGGGGAAAATACTCATAGTACCCCGGGTTGGCTAGACCACGGGAGTGTGGGACTCGGGACGCGGTACCCCTCGCCGGCACAGACCGCTTGCGCGGCAGAAAGTTGGCGAGGCCCGGCCCGCCTACCCACTAAAAACCCACCGAGCCCATCTCGCCCCGTTGCGTGGAGGGACCGGGTTTGTAGAGACATACGCCAACGTCCCTCCACTGGGGATCGGAGCATGAAGCTCCCCGACGCGCCAGTTCGTCGGGTTGGGGGTCGGGCTTTGCTGGCCCAGCCGAGATACGTCAGCCAGTAGGGCCTAGCCCGACCCCGGGGATGCGGAGCGAGGCATCACGCACCCCCGCGCCCATTTAGGGCCATGGAGCCGCTCCCGACATATCGCCGGTGCGAGCCCCACGCCCAGGGACGAGCGGTCGCCGCCGCCCGCCCCACCACCTCCCGTCCACGGCGCTCGCGTGGCCGGGCCGGACACCAGGGGAGATCCCGCCTAGTGTCGGGCCCCATCGGCCTGGGCCCCGTCCCGTCGCATCCCCCGAGCGCTAGGGGCAGCTAGGGACGGGCACCCGAGGAGCGGCACTATCGCCGCTTCCCCTTGCCGAGGACGGGCGGCCCCGGGGAGGGCGCACTGGGCGCGCCTCCCTTGGGCCTCGCCTCCCTCGTGGCCTTACTCCCCCTCCGCTCCCTCTGCGGGAGTTGGGGGGGGAGGGGGGACAGAACCACCCGGGCCACGGGGAGGTTATCCCCGACGCGTGGCTCACCACGCTGACGGCGTCGACACGCGCCGGTCTCCACGACCGCGCGCGTTTGGGCGGCGGGGGCTCCTCCCCGGACTCCGAAGAGTCCGAGGTGGACCCCGGCAGCCGAGCATCCCCCGCAGCCGGGGGCCCATCTACTGGGACCCCGCCCGCGGGAGACGCACCCCCCTTGGCGGCCTCGGCCGCCGCCGGACCGTCGCCCCCAACGGCCTGAGCGCCGCGGGCAGCGTCAGCGTCCGGCGACGACGGAGGCCGCTCCATTTCCATATCCTCCTCTCTCCCCGGATCCGGGGAAGAGGGAGGAGCCCCCCAGCCCTCCGTGGCATAGGGGGTATTTTGGGGCAGCTTGGACCACCCGGACGATGGTCGGCTGCCCTATTGCGGGAGGCACACTCGGGACAGAACGGCGAATTCGCGCACTGAGCCCGAGTGTGACCCTCCCCGCCGCAATTGAAGCAGCACCGGGACCGGTCCGAATAACCGGGGCACCGGTGCTGCATGTGGCCCTGAGCCAGGCAGCGATAGCAACGCTGTGGAGGCGCCTTAAGCGCCTCCACGCGCGCAACCGCCCAGCCCAGGGCCACTTTACCCACTTTGGCGAGCCTCGCCGCCGCCGCGACAGGGCACTGCGCAATAACAGAGCCCATGCCCCGGCGGCCGCGAGTAACTCGGCCAACTACTATATCGGTGGCGCTGCATGCTCCTGCGCATGCCAGCGCCACCGCCACATCCTCCGGCAGGGTGGAGTCCAGGAACCCGGACACCCGAACACCTACCCTACGCATAGGGCAGGTTATCCGGATCCCCGGACCCCCAGCCACCCGCCTCATCTCGGCCGCGAGGCGCTCCGCCGCCGGCCGACTATCCGCGCCGGGGATCTCCAAAAGAACACCCCCGGCCTGCGACACCCTAAATTTGAGGCCCAGGGCGGGCTGAGGGAGTATGTCCCCCAGGTTAATCGCCGCCCTGGACCTCCTAATCACGTCGGTGTAGGAGGCACACCCCGGCTCCACCGTGATTGCCACCACGGAGGAGCGCGGGATCCGCCTCCCCACCGCACCCGGGGCAGCGGACGCCGCACGGGACGTCCCCCCCCAGGCTTACCCCCCTTCGGCCCCTTCCCCTTCTTCTTTTTACCGGGCCGCGACCCCGGCGGAGGAGGGGGCGGCAATGCCGCACCCCCCCGCCGAGGCACCCGAACCGGCAACGCCCGGCCGCGGAAGGGAGCGCCCACGGCCGATCTTCGAGGGCGCGGGGGCGGGAGCCGACTTCTTCGTCGGCGCCCCCCCCGCAGCAGCCCTCCTCTTCTCCTTGCGGCCCACCACGGTCGCCCAACTCGGTCCGTCCGTAGACGGAGCTCGAGCGGGCGAGTCCGCGGGGCCGCTGGGTGGCTCGGGGAAGGGGCTCCTCCCGCGGAGCCCTGTCCCCCCGACGACCACCCCTCACTCTCTTCGCTCCGGCGCCGGCCGAGGATGAGGCATAGTACGCCCATCCTCGACCCGCGCCAGGCGCTTCTCCATCTCCCCCATCGACCCAGACATCCGCCCCAGCAGCCCAAGCACCCTCTCCTCGAAAGAAGAGGGGTCGGGGACAGGGACGGATGCCAGGGCCGGCGGGGGGCAGGATGAGTCCACCCCGTCGCTCCGGGACGCAGCCGAGGGCCCCGATCCGAGCACAAGTGCTCGTCTCGCCACCCCCAGCTGCCCCCGTAGTTCCGCGACCTCGGCGCGGAGGGATCTGTTTCCTCCTCGCGCACCGCTGCCGCGACTTCTTCTTGCCCCTCATCGCGCCCGAGGCGGCCCATGGCCCGGTAGGCCAGGGTCATCACCGCTTCTCGGGCGAGATGGGTGCATTTCTTCATCTGTCCGGACAAGGCACCATGCATCCCTAGCTTGGTGCACTTCGTCCGGACGATCTCCACCTCTCGCAGCCAACCGTCGGCCAAGCCGGCCAGGTCGGTCGTCGTGCTGCGAGAGATGACGCCGATCTCCCGATCTAGCTCTCGGCGCTGCTCGGGAGTAAACAGTGTCGGGGGTATCTTGATCCGCTGCCTAGGCCGCGAATCTGACCCCCCGCCACTTCTTCATCCTCGGACGAGTCTCTAATCACATTGGCTCTGAGCCTCCGTGCTCGGAAACCCTCCATGGGCACACCGTGGAGACGGTCCTCGATGTCCGCCCCGTCCGAGAGGGGAGACGGAGACCTGAAAGGCCCGCTCCCATCGAGCCGGGGACGGCCACGTGCCCGCTTCCTCGCACGCTGAGTCCCGGATTCGGCGGGCACACCCGGAATATCCGGGGTGACCACGACCTCCTCCGGCGACTCAGGTGCAGGAGGGGAGACCGCCTCCACCGCGCCCTGGAGGTTTGTAAAACCTCCTCTCCCTCTGGCCGGTCCACATCCACGATGGTGCCCGGAAGGGTCTCATCGGGTGAGCTAGGCTCACCCTCGCTCCCCCGGCCACCCCCGCGGATGCGGATCGGCGAGCGCGAGCGCGACCGACGTCGCCCCCCGCCTCCGCCAGGCTGATCGGCATCCGCCTCGCGGCGTCCGCCGGGCAGCCGGCCCGGAGACAGGGAGCGCGCCCGACGCGCCCCGCAAACAGGGCCCAATCCACCGATTTCCACCTCGCGGCGGTCATCAGGAGACAGGGCCAAAAGCTTCCCAGCGGGAGGCACGGGGGCCACGGCACTATAGGCCGGCTCCACCCCGGACCGCCCGCCGGGCAGCTGATCGTATCCCTCGACCACGCCCGGAGCGGGGGCCACGGCTCGTTGAGCCGGCTCAACCCCGCTTTCGTCCTCGGTGGAGGAGGAAATCTCCTCCTCCTCCGAGTCCGTAGGGACGTAGTCGTCAGGATACAAGGAGATCAACCTCCTTCGAATATCCCGCCTCCTACGCCTAGCCCTCCTGGCCTCGCGCCGGTAGAACGTCTCGTCCTCCCGGATCGACTCCGGGTGCGCTGTCGACCCCGGGTCGACAACGGCACCATCACTATCCGCGGTAGCCCTGTGGTCGGCGGAGCCCGCGGCGACTCCGCTCGACCGCCCGTCGGTAGATGACGACAGGGGGGGACCCGGGACAATAGCCCCCCCGTGCCGGCCCTGGGGTGTCCGATCACCCCTGGGCGGTAATTTTCCCTTGCGTTTACCCATGAATTTACCATATTGGGGTCTTATTTATCGAGGGGAACCCCACCCTCGCCCCGGAGCCTACTCAGGCCGACGTCCGGGGACCGTCGGCCCGAGGCTAACCATGGGCAAACGCTACGTCCAGGGCGGGGGGACCGCCCGAGGAGGCCCCAGGCGTGCGCAAGCACCCGCCAGGGGCCACCCCGAACCAACACCCCCACCCAGGCAGCACGCCGCCTACCGACTAATGAAGCTGGAGTCCGGGACACGAGACGCCGCCCCGCTGCTACACGGAGAGACCCCACGCGCCCCGGACGCCACCCTTGGATTTTTTATAGAGGTTTACTCCTCGCGGCCCGGGCGGTGAGGCCCGGACCACCGGTCCATCCCGTACATAGTTTCAGCGCGTGATGGATTACGGTGTGTGAGCTCGGGCGCCAGGGTCGCTGAATTCCCTGAATCTGCGGCCTCGAGAGACCGCAGACCCCGTAGCGAGCTCGGGCACGCAGGAACGCCGCTTCCTGTATCCGGAGTCGGTCCGCAGCCTCGGAAGACCACGGACCGATCCCGGACCCCTACGGGCCACCCCTCGATATCGGCAGCCTTTTGGCTGCCTAC
>NW_024105259.1:0-74029 GCF_016802725.1 Solenopsis invicta
AACTTTCGCTGAGCGTTTGAGCAGCTAACTTTACATTCATTTTATTTTTTGTCCACTGCAAATGTTTTTTATTAAGTTTATTTGCTAGATGAAAACATCCAGCTTCTTGCAATTGTATTAAATTTTCAATAACTTTAAAATTAATTACATGACCATGTGCATCCTGTAATATGCGCTTTGATGCAAATGCATTTCTTATTAACTTTAACATGTGAGCAGCATCTAGAAATATGGAAATATTGTGTCCATTTGTTGGATGTTTAAAAAAGGCTTTGTCATTAAAAATATCTGCTCCTAATTGTTTGCACATAGAGATGTTTGCCGCAAGTCCATCAAAGGTTAATGCAATAACTTCAACTCCAGATGGTGCTATAAACTCTAAAACAGTTTTGGTATGGTGGACTATAAAAGTTTACGGTTAAAGCAAATGCTCTTAATTGCGGAGAATATTTTCCTTTAATCTTTCCTTGTGTAATGTGCCCTATTATCGTGCGTTCGTCTACAATAGCCTATTGTACAAAAATAAAGTGAAATAATAATAGTTGCATTCATGTAACATTTTTTTTTACATAAATTGAAGAATCTAGGTAATATATTTTTAATATATTATCTTATAATTAGTACTAACATACATGTACATTCACAACATTCATATGCAATAATTAAAATAATTATAATATATAATTATATATTATACGTACGTTTATGAGTAGAGTTACAGATAAATTTATTGTAAATTAATATATACACAAATTCAATATAATAATAGAAAAATCGAATGATTTAAGTATGTACAATTTATTTTCATAATTATCTTATATACTATGGCATTGTATATAATATAATTATAATATTATATAACATCCATGTAAATATAGAAATAAATAAATATGTATATATATATATATTTATATATTTATATATATATATATATATATATATATATATATATATATATATAGGGGAAAGTAGGGTTATTGTACGCACTGGGTAATTGTACGCTTCGTGGTTTGGCACCTTCCCGATGAATAAAACTTATATCACGACGATATTTGTAGGCTGAAGGCATTTTTTAAATATATAACCATACGTTATATCATTTAAAAACGTAGTTAATTTAAAAAATAAGAAAAAATAAAATCATGATTTTTCTTGCGATTTTGGCGTTCAGAAAATAAGGCAATAAGTCTGTATTTTTACTTTATTCGTTTAATTTTGTTATACCTAACAAAAGTACGTTTTTTCCTGCGTTCTTTGAGCTATTGTTTATTAAATTTAATTAAATAGTCATCCAGTAATTGTTTATTTATCAAATCAAGTCCGCCGTCGACAATTTTACGCATCCATCTTGAAAGGCGTGAGACCACGTGAGATCAACTATAGTGCCACTAGTACAGTGTAGTGCAGTGTAGTGTAGTTAAAAGAATGGGCTATAACCTCATTTTTCCTCCGCGTCCATTTATCCAACCGCACGTACAATTACCCAAGGCCCGAGAAATTTTTTCGTTTAACCACTTGCTTCTTTTTGCTGAATATAGCATTATCAAATAAAAAATTGTTCAATATGACAATACATAATGATAAAAAAATGTTTAAAGTTTCTATTTCTGTACTCGTATCGATTTCAACTTTAAAAATCACTTCACTGCGATAAATTTCCCTTAGGTGCGTGCAATTTACCTACTTTCCCCTATAGCATATACTATAGCATATATTTTAATGTATAATAAAAACACGTATTTTGTGTACTTATTTATACAATATTTATTATTACACACATATATTTGCACTACATTTGTAATTATTTATACATAATTTACATTTAGTTATTGTGAAATTCAGAAAATGTTTATTATATATATAATAAATGTATAGTATATACTATATATATTTATAATATATAATACATATTTATTATTTATTTTCTATATACTATACATTTTTATAATAAACTTCTTCTCACTTTCACACGATTGCTCAGTGCGAATTATGTATAAATAATTATAAATGTAGTAGAAATATGTACCTATGTATAATAATTACATGTATAAGTAATTACACAAATACGTGTTTTTATTGTTTTATATCTATACCTGTATAATATCTGATGAAGTCAGAGAAAGGAAACTCTTTGAACGATGTTCTAATAATAACTCCTCTAGGCTTTTAATTTTCTTCTTCTGGCGATAATGCTGTACTCTCAATCTATTTATTATCTTGTCCTTTTTTTCGGAAGACTTCTTATACATATTTACTAATTTAAGAATGGTTCTTGGTGATATATTTTCCACATTTTCAGAAATGTCACCTATGTACCTAATTGTTTTTTTTTGGAGTTTGAGTGATGACTTCACATTGAGCAGCAGTTTCTGTACTCATAGTTGACATACTTGGTGTAGCAATTTCCATATCAACATACGAGGTGTGTTCAAAAAGTATCGCGAATTTTGTGTTTTTTCAAAAATTATTTATTTATTCACGAATATCTATTTTGTCCCCTTCAAAGTAATCCCCATGAGATATTATACACTTGTGCCAACGGTTTTTCCAATCTTCGAAGCACTTCAAAAAATCATTTTCTTTTATCTTGTTCAGCTCCTCCTTCGATGCCGTCTTTATCTCGTCAAGCGTAGCGTAACGTCGTCCTTTCATGGGCCTCTTCAGTTTAGGGAACAAGAAAAAGTCACAGGGGGCCAGATCTGGGGAATACGGTGGCTGCGGCATCATTAGTGTGTTGTTTTTGGCCAAAAAGTCGCGCACAAGCAACGATGTGTGAGCAGGGGCGTTATCGTGGTGCAAAAGCCAATTTTTGTTCTTCCACAAATCCGGGCGTTTCTGGCGGATTGCTTCGCGCAAATTGCGCATAACTTGCAGGTAATATTCCTTATTGACCGTTCTACCCTGTGGCAAGAACTCATGATGCACCACGCCCCTGCAATCGAAGAAAACTGTCAGCAAAACTTTCACATTCGACCGAACTTGGCGCGCTTTTTTCGGTCTTGGTTCGTGCGGCAGCTTCCATTGAGATGATTGAGCTTTGGTTTCCACGTCATAACCATAAACCCACGATTTGTCACCAGTTATGACCCTCTGGAGCAAATTTGGGTCGTCGCGGACAGAGTCCAACATCTCATTAGCAATGTTCATGCGATGCTGTTTTTGGTCGCAATTGAGCAATTTTGGTACGAATTTCGCGGCGACCCGTCTCATGCCCAAATCATTGATAAAAATCGAATGGCACGAGCCAATCGATATGTTTAGGTCCTCAGCAACTTCTCTAACGGTGATTCGACGATTGGCCAATACCATTTTCTCCACTTCATTAATTTTTTCGTCTGTTGTTGAAGTGCTCGGGCGTCCGGCACGCTCTTCGTCGTTCACATCTTCTCGGCCTTCTGAGAACATTTTGTACCACCGATAAACGTTGCTTCGGTCCAAGGTAGCTTCTCCGTATGCCACAGTCAACATTCGGAATGCATCCGCGCACTTAATTTCGTTTTTCACACAAAATTTGATACAGGTTCTTTGATCCATTTTTTTGAATAGGTAAAAATCGAAGACGATCCAAAACACGTGCAAGCAAAGCAGCTGTCAACAATTAAGTGAACATTCAAAATGGCCGAGCTTGTCGGCATAAGTGAGAGACATGAGTACCAACATAACGCCACAAAAAGATCGAAATTCGAATATACGTAACCCGCGAAAATTCAAAATTCGCGATACTTTTTGAACACACCTCGTAATTATTAGTACTCGCAATATCATCCATACTGAAAAGATAACATTTAAAATATACAAATAATATATAATTAAATGAAAAATTTACAAAAACAGAATTTCCAACTAATTTAAAGCGTATATAAAATACTAATATTATTACCTTTCTTTTGATGTATTTGGAGTTTGAGTGATGACTTCACATTGAGCAGCACTTTCTGTATTCATAGTTGACATACTTGGTGTTGCAATTTCCATATCAACGTAATTATTAGTATTTTCAATATCATCCGTACTAAAGAGACAACATTTAAAATATACAAATAATGTATAATTAAATGAAAAATTTACAAAAACAGAATTTCCAACTAATTTAAAGTGTATACGAAATACTAGTATTATTACCTTTTGTTAAGGCCAAATGAGATTGCAAATTCTTAAATCAGTGTGTGTCTTTATTAAGTCTGTGAGTGCTCTTGACGTTCGTTAGATACAGAAATTACTACAGGACTAGATGGTGGCGCGCATACGCGTCCTTCCCCGGTTACTAGCGCCGCTGTTGCGCACTGAATGTCTCCCATGAGCTCTGGCATATAATACGCGCGCCATTCAAACAAATAAGCAAATGAATGAGAATGACAAATAATCACGTCCTAACACACCGCCCACCAAGATTAGACGGCTAATCTTTTTCATCTGACATATCGTTTACGGGCAATTTACAAAGCTTGGCAATGGATCTCTTGGTGGTGCCAGTAGCTGTACGAACAGTAACAATTCGTATTAAACCGTCTTTACCCGCATGTGTATCAATTACTCGTCCTGTTTTCCACTTCAAAGAGGGAAGATTATCATCTTGTAATAATACGAGATCATCAATCTTAATGTTTTCTCTTGTTGTCCTCCATTTGACACGATTTTGAAGGTTGGCCACGTACTCTGCCGCCCACCGTTGCCAGAAGTCTTGAACTGCTCGCTGAATTGCTTCCCATCTGTCGAGGCGATTGATTTTGATATGTGACAGATCAACTTCGGGAAGACTTGTCAATGGTCCTCCTATCAGGAAGTGTCCTGGAGTTAAAGGTAACAAATCTGATGGATCAGAAGACAATGGAGATATAGGCCTAGAGTTTAGGCAAGCTTCAATTTGCACTAAAGCGGTTGTCAACTCTTCAAATGTAAACAAGTTGTTGCCCATTATTCTCTTCAAATGATATTTACAACTCTTCGCGCCTGCTTCCCATATTCCTCCTAGATGGGGTGAATAAGGCGGGATGAATGTCCACTCAATGTGCATTTGTTGCAAAGCATCGCCAATGGTTTCCTTAATAGATGTGCGAACGAATTTATGGATTTCAGCTAATTCACGTTTAGCTCCAATAAAATTAGTGGCATTGTCACTGCAGATTTTGTGTGGTACTCCTCTTCGTCCCACAAAACGTCGTAACGCAGCCATAAAGGCTGATGTAGATAACTCGCTCACTGCTTCCAAGTGAATGGCTCTTGTAGTAAAGCAGACGAATAAAGCTATATAGGATTTGCAAGTTTTTCTACCGCGTCCCTTGTTAACTAGTGTAATGATGGGCCCAGCGTAATCAACACCGGTGATGCTGAATGCTCGTGACGGAGTGATCCTTGTACTGGGTAGTGATCCCATAGTTTGTGTTAATCCCTTAGGACTAGTCTTGACTCATCGAATGCAATTGCGACAAACTTGACGCACTAGATTCCTAGCATTTAAAGGCCAATACTGTTGCCGTATTGAGGCAAGTAATAACAAAGGTCCAGCATGTAACAGCTTGCGATGTTCTCTCTCGATGATCAAACGTGTAAACTTGCACTTAGCATGTAATAGAATAGGGTGCTTTCGTTCAAAGCTCCAAGGTGCCTCTTGAAGACGGCTACCTACCCTGATAATACCATTTTTATCCAAAAATGCCCTTAATTGTAATAGCTTGCTAGTTGGTTTTACTTGGCCTTGTTCTTGCAAATGATGTAGATCTTCCTTGAAGAATGAATTTTGCGAATATCTTATTATTGTAATTTGAGCCTTTGTTAATTCCTGTATGGTTAATCCATTCAACATTCTTTCTTCCGATTTTTTCTGACAATTGGCGATAAATCTGAAGCAGTACGCTACTGTACGCTCTATTTTTGTTGAGGTAGAACAATTTTGAATAAGTTTATAAATGATGTTATCCGCTACTGGCTGTTGCAAGCTTAAATTGCAGGTGCGAGCGTTCTTCTTGGTCTTTGACTCGATGTATGCTAAATCTTCATTCTTGATCTGGCACTGTGCTCCTTGTTCGGGTGCTTTGACATGAGGTTCAGATAGCCACCCTGGACCATGCCACCATATATGATTATCAATAAGCCTTGCAGGTGTAACGCCTCGTGAAATCAGGTCCGCTGGGTTTTCAGAGCCCTTGACGTGCTTCCAACAGTCAGCTGGTAGAATGTCGATAATGTCGGCTACGCGATTCGATATGAAAGGCTTCCAACGAGATATGTCTCCTCGCAGCCAATACAACACCACCATTGACCACGCCCAAATTTCATTAATAGCAATGTGAATTGCCCGCATAACGTTTTTAATTAATTTGGCTAATAATAATGCGCTGCACAACTCTAATCTTGGAATAGATTGCCGTCTCAGAGGAGCTACTCACGCTTTGGAACATAGTAGATTAGCTGTTATATTGCCCGAACACGCGTCCTTTGATTGTATATAAAGGCATGCCCCGTAGGCATCTTCGGACGCATCGCAAAACCCATGCATAGCTATTACATTATTTACTGATGAACCGACAACCAATCGAGGTACTCGCAACGTATTTATATCGACTAGATTAGTTTGAAATTCCTTCCACTTCTCTAAAATTTCTTCGGGAAGACGGGCATCCCAATTACCTTGATCTCCCAAAGCCTCTGCATTAATATTTTCGCTGTCGTTAATACAGGACCGATTAAACTAAGCGGATCAAAGAGTTTGCTTATTGCTGACAACATTTCTCGTTTTGTAGAGACACTCGAAATCGTTTGAATTGTAAATCGAAATTCATCTAAGCTGTGATTCCAATTAAGCCCCAATGTCTTGACTACATTGTTAATATCAATATTTGAATTGGCATTACATTCACGCAATTCGGTAGGTACGTTTTCCAATACGTCACTTGAATTCGAACACCATTTGTGAGCTAAGAATTGCCCTTCTGCTAACAACGCAACTAATTGTCTTTGTAAATTTTGTGCATCATTAATAGTATCAATTCCTGTAATAATATCGTCCACGTAGGTGTCATTTAACAATGCACATGCAGCAAGAGGATATCGTTCAGATCCGTTCGCTGCTAATTCTCGCAAAAATCGTATAGCCAAGTATGGTGCACATGCTTGCTGCCCATAAGTGACTGTATTCAATTGAAATTCCTTCACAGGTTCGTCAAGTGAGAATCGCCATAGGATACGCTGAAAATTTCTATCATTGCTATGCACCAAAATTTGACGATACATCTTTTGTAAATCAGCAGTTATAACTACTTTATGAAATCGAAATCGAATGATTATGTTAATTAAATCGTCTTGCAATGTAGGACCGACTAGCAGTGCATCGTTCAATGACACACCTCTACTATTTTTCGCTGATGCATCGAATACAACGCGTAATTTAGTACTACTGCTTTATTCCTTAACTACTTCATGATGCGGTAGGTAAACAATGTTTTCTGAATCAATAATAGGTTCATTCGCAATAGACATGTGTCCTAGCTTAACGTATTCTTGCATGAAATTAATGTATCTGTCATGAAATGTGTTGTCGCCTTTGAACTTACGTTCTAATTGATTTAGTCGTTTTAAAGCTATGCCTCTATTGTTACCGATAGGCTTATTCCCTTCACGGAATGGCAATCTGACTATAAATCTCCCATCGCTTGATCGCGCGGTAGTTTGTTCGAAAAGTTTTTCGCAACGTTTTTCGTCGACAGATGTAATTTGTTTTTCATCGTCGTAACCTTCTAGCTTCCAAAATTTCTCTAAATTATTATTTAATGACTCCTCGGGATTTAGTGAACATATCATTACTCTTAAGGAATTCAAATTGCAAACTTGATTCTTTGATGTGTCAGACTGCATTGAACCAGCAATTATCCACCCTAGTTTAGTATTTTGCAAAATTAATTGATGTTCTCCTAGTTCAATTTTCCCATTATCCATTAAGTCATAAAAATATTCTGCGCCGAGTAGCATGTCTATTGCGCCAGGTTTGAAGAACTCAGCATCGGCTAAATTGAGATTGTTTGGAATTTGCAATTTCTTATGATCTATTTCTACGGATGGCAAGTATTTGGTAATTTTAGATACGATTAAACATTGAGCGTTTAACTGAAAGCTAGAATGTTTGGACTTGATTTGTACATCGCATGAACTATGAATCTTATTCTCTATCTCATTTAGACAAGAGATAACTTCTGATACTCTATCGCATTTTAATCCTAATCTATTGTGCGTATGTTTTGTAATGAAGTTAGCTTCGCTTGCACTATCAAGCAGTACGCGGACGGGTATGGTGTTACCATTGCGTTGAGTCGCTTCAACCACTGCTGTAGCCATGAGACGTCTCTGTCCACCACTTGAAGAATGATGAACGCTTACATTATTGGCTATTGTTCTATTATTTGTTTCTGACTGAGACTCTGAACCTGTTGAATCAATTGACGGCTCTGGTTCAGCTGGCAAAACCCTTTCCATTTGTGACATGTGACACAACGTGTTGTGTTTTTTGGCACATTCACGGCAAGGACCACATTTACACGTCTTGATGTAATGATCATTTTTTAGGCAGTTCAAGCATAACCATAATCGTTTGACCTCTTTGATACGATCAGGTATGAATAAAGCTAAAAATTTCTCACAAAAATAGATTAAGTGATTACCGTTACAAAAATAGCACTTACCTGACTCTAATGCGGTGGTTAGAGTCGTCTTTTTAATAACCTCACTCCTTGCAGAAGAATTTGGTTTTGTACCAGTCACTACGGCACCTTTACCTCTCTGATCACCGTCCTTGTTAGTGCGTTCTGTTTTTTCGATTACTCTAGATTCGATTCGCTCTATGGTTTGACATCTTCGTTTTAAGAATTCCATCATGTCGACTAGCCTTGGATTGTCATTTGTCTCTATCTCCTCTCCCCATGCACGAAGAGTCCTTGTATCAACCTTGTTTTTTAGCATATGTAATATGAGTTCATCCCAAGAATCAGTGGGCAAACCTAACACCTTCAAAACTCGCAAATGTCTGGAAGTATAATCAATTAGCTCTCGAAGGATCCTCGCGGATTCCTTTGCTACCACAGGTATTGAAAATAAACATTGTATGTGCTTCTTTTTTAACGACTTTGGGTCATCGTATCTTTGCTCTAACAATTCCCAAGCCGTTCTGTAATTTTGACTTGTCATCTCTATAGACTCTATAATTTTCGCGGCGTTGCCCGAAATCGACGAAATCAAGTATTGAAACTTTTCAATATCTGATAAGTTAGCTTTATCGTGTATTATTGAACGGAAACTATCGCTAAAACATTTCCATTCTTCTATTTTTCCATCAAAACGCGGAAGTTTAATTGTAGGTAACTTGACTCTAGTGTCTGGGTTAGTTGAATTTGCGTTCATAGCCACACGATTGAGAATCTTTGTTTGACGTGACAGTATGGCCGATAACGTTTCGTTTTCAATTGACGGTGAGTTGGCTGACACCTCGTTTTGTGTGCCACGCCCTATTTGCGAAATTATTTCAGATTGTTGTTGCAACAATTGCACGATAGCATTTGTGCTACTAGATTCAGTACCTTCTGAAGGCACCTTTGTAAAACGCTTTAATAATGACTTTACCTCAAAATATTTTTGTTCAAAGGCTTTTTCCTCCGCCGTGTCCTCCTCGGAGAGGTCGTCTACTCGTTCTAACAACTGTTGTTGAACATGCTCAAATTCTCGATAGATTTCCTCTAACCTTTCCAATCTTGTTTCAGCTTCCTCTTTGTCGAGTCTGCCTTTGTCGTCGATGATTTGTGACGTTTGTGTTCTTATTCTCGTAAGTTTCGCCTTCACGTATCCACGTGTCTTGCGTAATTTGGCGACAACTTCTGCCATCTTGAAACCTGTTGATTGCTAGCTTGCCTTGTCGATTGCTTTAAATATTCAGCAAATTGTGTATGTGGACTGTATACTGAAATCGTATTCTGTTCGGACTTGATCCGGCTCGTGATGACCAAAATGTTAAGGCCAAAAATGAGATTGCAAATTCTTGAATCAGTGTGTGTCTTTATTAAGTCTGTGAGTGCTCTTGACGTTCGTTAGATACAGAAATTACTACATAACTAGACGGTGGCGCGCACACGTGTCCTTCCCCGGTTACTAGCGCCGCTGTTGCACACTGAATGTCTCCCATGAGCTCTGGCATATAATACGCGCGCCATTCAAACAAATAAGCAAATGAATGAGAATGACAAATAATCACGTCCTAACACTTATCTTTATGTTAAACTTAACTAATAATTTTTCTAATTATTTTTTAGCATACTGCATTTTATTATATTATTTTTACCGGAACTTGGATTAATTTTGTTAAATATTAATGTTATTATTAGAACTATGTTCCAATCAATGCCAGTACTGGAAATTGATTTAATCATTATTTAACAAGTCTTGTATATAATGATAAAAGTGTAGGTTGTATTTTAAATTAATATGTATATATGTATGTGAAAAAGGTTTTATCACAGCCTGTGGGACCGCAGATAATAGAGGTCCAAGGGTGTTTCCACCGTGTATCCATTTTTACGAATAACGCTCGGTGGCTGATGTTTTTACTTAAAAACTTTTATATTGTAATACAGGTAAATATTAGAAAAATCGATAAACTTCTGATAATACAAAGATATTTTATTCAAAAGCTCAAAAATACAATTATATAACAAATAATTATAAATTACAATGACCGTATGGTAACATCCCATAAGGCCCATACCGTTTTCGTTTATCAAATGTCTGCTTACATGTTTTACTCTCTGTACTCGTTATTACGTTATGAAGCTCCGTACGTCTGATAGAGTCAAAATAAAATCAAAATAAATTATCGACGTATCTCCTTTATCTGTAACGAGTGATCTGACAGAATAATAGTTGATTAATTTACTGTTTGCAAAATTAAGAGTTATACCTTTAGTTTTGCAAATTTTTACGGTACTACCATCGAGTTTACGTACAAGAAATGCGTAAAATTTCGGGCCAGCCGAAACAAAAGATTTAATGTAACTACCCTCACCGTAGCACGCTAATTCATTCGTCAAGTCACCCAACAATTTATCGGTTGGTGGTTCATAAGCGTTCTGAGAATTATTGCTTACGTATATACTACATGAATTCGGTATCGCAATATAAAGCCCTATCTCCGAGGCGCTCGAGACATTCATATAATTTTAAACGCGCTTGAGTTGTCGTGTATGCAGCTATCACAATATTTGTTAGAGCGGATGGCGTTAAATTTTCATCTGTATATATGTACATAACCAACATATAAAACATCGTCATCATTAACAGGTAATATACTTGTAACATCAACTTCGTTACTAGAAAGCAGTTGTATTAATCTTTTACGCGTTGTTACAATTTCAACTTTAGGTAGATTCTCACGTTGACCAAGTTTTCCCCAAAAAGAATTCAAACATAATTTGAAAAAGCTCGGAGACCAGGATTGATACATATTTTTTCAGGATCTAATTTAATACCCTCCGCTCGCTCATATTCCTTTATGTATCGTCTTTTTGACTCTTCATAGGTGCAATCGGAAGGCCAACTGCTAGCTTCTTGTTTAATTTTTAAAAAAGTATTAATGTATTCTGTGAAGTGACCACTCTCCTTAGATTGGGGATTATATTGCGTTACCTCATATTGCCAAATTTCATAAATATTTACAAGCTTATAACCAACACTTATAGCTTTGCGTATTTCTTGTACTACCCACGTACCGGTGAATTCGCGATCGGCAACATTCTCGTGTGTACACGCTGTTTGACACATATTTTCGCAACATGTACGACATAAAGCAAACATTAATTTACCATGCATACGCACCGGTAATACAGGATGATAAAGCATACGCGGTGATAATATTGAACAATAAACGAATCCTTCTATTTTATCAATTTCGACACCTGGACCCGTTAATTCGTGACACTCTTCACCGACATATATTTTCGGATGTCTTACAGGAAATATACCTGTTTTACAAATGTATGGGTAAAAAGAACATACATCGACATAATGTATCTTCTCATTATCCTTTACATCGTAAAGAGACATCACGTTCTCTGTACGACCACCGTAAAAAGCATCGCGGGGATTTAACGCAGGCTGAGATATAGCTGGATAATTTTTTAAAAACATACGCATATCCTCTCTAGATTTTAAAATACGTTCATAATCGCACTCCCACATTTCTGTTAAAACATATCCAGCGGCTATAATTTTTGCTGTAATAAACTGAATACGTTCTAAACGGGCATCCATTGTATCATAACCGATTCCTTGGTTTCTATTTACAGTGTAGCATCGGGTACAACCATGCCAATAACAACCGTGGAATTGCAAAACATGTTTAATCGTCACGCCGTTATTGATTTCTTCATAATATCCGTTAATTAAAACACTTTCGGGTAATCGTGTCTCACGACCATGTCCAGCGTGAGCTATAACACGACCCAATTCGCACTCTGTCCAAATCAACCAAGAAACAGCTTTATGCGATTGATTTTGACCCCAACGATAACCGCCCGTTGGTATAATACCAATTTTATTTTTTTGAAGAAAATTTTTACGATAAACGCGTGAACAGGCTGATGCTATTGTGGTACTTTCCTCGAAAGGGCAAACCTTACCACATTTAATAAACATTTTACGAAAAGCTAAGCAGGCTTTACGTAATATCATCACATAATTTTTACAATAATGTACGATTTCTTTTTCAAAATCAAATATATAATTTAATTCCTTTGCTTTAGTATACCAAGATAAAAACCGTTCGCGCTCATTATTTTGCATATAACAACTTGAATAATATTTCAAATCTGGTAACGGTCCTATAATTTTGATTTTCAGGTGTATTAAATAAATGTGGGAATATACCTTTTGTAGTACAACCGTTAAGTTCAAAAGCTTTTAGTAAAGCACTCACTGGCATATGAAGATAATTTAAACTATCGAGAAATGTCGTGTGGCCCTATCATCATTACAATGATATTTGTACCGTTTAGTATTATTGACGGCATCTCATTTACACCACCTCTCGTAGCAAAATGTCTCAAAATAAATTGAGCATCAAAAGCTTTCGCATTATAAGCGATACAAATTGTACGACTAAACAAGCGTAGTAGCTTTGTAGCTAAATCAACAAGTTGCTTTGCAGGGTCTTGATCAAATACATATTCACGTATACCGCAATATTGACATAATTTTGTCATATCATCATCATCATTATCTTCTAAACAATAAGTACATGTTTGTTGCACAACACATAAATTTGGTACATGTAATCGTTTTTTATCATCCCCTTTAATGCGCGTGTTTTGTTGTGTTTCAAAATCATAAAATAAAAACAATATTTTCGGTCGTTTATCGGTAGTTTGTTTTATAGGCTGTATATAGCATAAATAGTTAATATGACAAAAATCTTTACATGTTTTGCAATATACCACGTTACAATCATGTTCCCCTTTTTTTTATCTATTTTCATAAATCTTGAGCACGTGTCACATATTTTTAATGTATCGCAAACACTGTTTTTATTTATTTTTCTCTTATTTGTATCATCGTACGGGTTTTTTAAATGCTGTTGAAAACAATCGTTGTTATAAAAAGAGCGTTTACAAAAATTACATTTAATACGGGGATTTGCGGTTATTATACACGGTAGTTGGACCATACAACGATTACATTTGCGCGAACATTTATGATCGCTTATTCTAGTATACGCTACATTGCAAAACACGCAAAAACCCCTGCTTCCTACAGCGGCGTGTAAATTTAGAATCGGCTTGAAATGGTGTAATCTTCGATAATATAGAACACGTAGCGTATGTACGACGCTAGTGAATGAATTTATTACATAATCTGTCCCATCATATAAAGGCTCTCCACCATGCCCTAGGGTTTCAACCTCGTATACAATTATAGCTACACCCGAGTTTGCTAAATATTTTTGAAAATACTCTAACTCCGATATAGAACAACCATTAGGCGGTATATTTATTTTAGCATTTTTTACAAGCTCGAGCGCCTTTTCTTTTTGTAGTTTACCCCTAGCCAAACGTATAGCCATCCAATAACGATGTAACTCACCCGAACGAATTTCATCGCGTTCTGCATATCCCAAAGCTGTTACTAATGAACGTGGGAGGCATAAATTATCGGTATTTGTTACCGTTAATATCGACCGTTTTGCCACATTATCATGGGTTAATTTTCTTTGCAAACATCCGTTTACGCCACGTATTACACAACATGTTATCGTACAGCTATCGTTAATACAAAAATTTGTATTGCTTTGTGCGGCTCGGCTCACTAGCGCCCATAAGTCTACATGAAAATCGCGTACATAATGAAAAGATAACCACACTGGACCAAGTGAAAAAATATCGGCTGTAAATGTTACACCTATGTAATCGTCAGGATCGCTCGATTTTTAAGATACGCGTGTATTTGTGCAAGTACTTTATCCAACCACATTAATGGATCGAAAGCCTCTGGAGCCTGATAAATAACGAGCGTTATTTCACGACCGTACGCATCAAACGTTGGAAATAGCGTTGGTTCTCGCTCGATATATTAAATGTTATTGGCTCTGACTTCATTTCGAGCGTGTTGTAACGCTTCTCTTTCTTCAATAGGATCCACATCTATCACGCCTTCTCTCCTAATCTCGTGCAACTCTTCTTTTTCCACCACTTCTACAGCAGTAGAGCGACCACACCCCACTTGCATTGATGATATACCTGTAGTAATACATTAATGATCACTATTTTAATTTTTCTACTAGTTTTTTTTAATGTGTTTATTACTAACTTAATCTTCAAAGTGTTTAAACGAGTTTACGACCTCCGTCGTATGACTCACAGGTACAGACCCTGCATCATATAAATGATCTTATTATATATATATATATATATATATATATATATATATTTATTTATTTAACAATAAAATATAAATATCTTACCGTTATTAGTATCGGACCTCGTCTGTTATTGTCGTAGACTCCACTAAAGAGATGCCTTGTACCAGGTGTATGCATAAGTTTTTTTCCGGTTTCACTAAGAGATGGCGCCAGCGAAAAGTACGCAGTGTATTAATTTGACACATACGTCATTTTGTTCGTCTGACATAGAACTACAAACACACACAAGTGGAGTCCGCCAAAAACTAGCGTCTTTGTTTTATTGTTCAGTGATCATGTCGAGTTATGTGCCTGAAAAACAACATTTGCGGCACGCATTGCTTTTTTTATTTAATGAAAAGAAAAAGGCTGTTGAAAGTCATCGTTTGCTGGTAGAAACATATGGTGAACACGCTCCATCGATTAGACCACGTCAGACGTGGTTTCGACAATTTAAAAGTGGTAATTTCAATGTGAAAGACAGTGAGCACTCTGGTAGACCACAAAAATACGAAGACGAGCAATTGCAGGAATTATTGGGTGATGACCCAACTCAAACTCAACGGCAATTAGCAGAAGCATTACATGTATCACAAGAAACAATTAACAGACGTTTACAAGCAATGGGAAAGATCAATAAACTCGGTAAATGGATCCCACACAATTTGAATGAACGTCAAATGGAAAATCGCAAAGTCACTTGTGAAATGCTGCTTCAACGCCACAAAAGGAAATCATTTTTGTATCGAATTGTGACGGGTGACAAAAAATGGATTTATTTTGAAAACCCGAAGCGGAAAAAATCGTGGCTTTCACCTGGCGAAGCCAGTGCATCAACACCAAGGCTAAATCGCTTCGGCAAGAAAACCATGCTCTGTGTCTGGTGGGACCAGAGCGGTATTGTGTATTATAAACTCTTGAAGCTCGGCGAAAACGTTAATACACAACGCTATCGCCAACAAATAATTAATTTGAACCACGCATTAATCGAAAGACGACCGGAATAGACCAGAAGACATGGCAAAGTGATTTTATTACACGACAATGCGCCGTCTCACACAGCAATACCAGTGAAAAACATCTTAAAATCTCTTGGATGGGACATCCTTCTGAACCCGCCGTACTTCCCAGACCTGGCGCCATCTGACTATCACCTCTTCGCATCAATGGGGCACGCGTTCGCAGAGCAGCACTTCAGCAATTTCGAGGAAGTTGGAAAATGGCTCGACAAATGGTTTGCCGCAAAAGACAAGCAGTTTTTCTGGCATGGTATTCATAAATTACCTGAAAAATGGGCGAAATGTGTAGAAACCGATGGCCAATATTTTGAATTAAAAAAAATTAATTTCCCTTGAAAATTACGTGTTTCTTTTACCAAAAAACCGGAAAAAACTTATGCATACATATTAACGGTTTTAAATAAATTCTAATATTAACGTGTTTTATTATCGTTTATTTGTCTATCTATCAAATAAAAACGCTGCTTTGTTTCACACAGGATGTACAAGCCCAAACAATGACGTAATAATGTATGGGATACTCGTTTTTTATCGCGAGACGTGTAGCAGGCAGTTTCATATTACCTAACGCGTGCATGTGTTTGCCTTTATGTGTTAACTTTGGGGAGTCCGGAATTGCGGC
Organism: Solenopsis invicta; assembly: GCF_016802725.1. Classification (NCBI taxonomy): domain Eukaryota; kingdom Metazoa; phylum Arthropoda; class Insecta; order Hymenoptera; family Formicidae; genus Solenopsis; species Solenopsis invicta. Next base: position 16,565 of record NW_024105259.1, read on the forward strand.
ACTGTGGTATATTAAGATTTATAGGTAATCCTTCTGCCCCACTATTGCACTAATCTTCACTAAGTGTATAAGATCGACAGCACAGCGTTCATTAGACGTTTGTTAATTAAACTAATAAGTACCTTACGATATATTGTACTGTGACTAACGACATGGCAAAACGAAAAACGGATAGCAGCTGTACCAATTCCGAATCATGTGAAACAAGTAATTTGTGCAAATTTGTAGAGAAACAACTTCTTCTACCTACAATATATAAATTAAATCTTTCTTTTAGTAAGAAAATAATTATCGGATTCGAAGAGGATGAACAAAGTGGCGATTTATATCCAGCGGCTCGTTTAATCGGAAAAGATTTTATTGGCGTGTCATTTAAAACAAATGCCTGGTATAATTTCCAGAAAGATTTAACACTATATCCGAATATTTTGATACGACTAATGACGTGGCTGAGAAAATGCGTGATCAGCAATTTATAAAAGAAGATTTCTTACTACTACTCACAATTTCATATGGTCAACTATCTATAATTATTGAGGGTTTGCAAAATTATTGCAGGGAAAAGCTTGATATACAAAATCGTCAAGACGCTGCAAAAAAGAGAAGAAAATTTAACCCACGGGCAATAATAATCCAAAAAAACACTTTTGATAATCTTAAAGAAATATGTGTATGCATTAATAAACGCTTGAAAAAACTTGAAGCAATCGCTGAATGCGTCAATTATTGTAAAGATATTTTAATCAAGCGGATAAATATAGAAGTGTCAAAAAATGATTTTAAAATGGATTTACATTCCGTAACGCATTTTATTAAAACTGTACGTAGTGTTCTTGAAAAACAGATTTGTAACGAAGTAAATATAAAAGATCCGATATTTGCCAAGCAAGAATTCCACATTATTTTTCTCGAGCTAACAACGATATACAGAACTTACACCGCCCAAAAAGTTATCAAGTATATAACTTGGTACATTATATAACTTTTTAAGGCATATTCGCTACTTAATAATAATAATTATTGTTATTTACATTGCTGCGGCCAATACATCGGTTTTAGAGTAAATAAACCTGGTTACGCCGCTGTGTTCATGTGCATAATGCCTGGATACTGAGCATGCTTTCCAACTGGCTAAGAAAATTAATTTATAAAAATTACTTTGATTATTAAACAAACTACATAAATTACTGTATTTTTAAGAATATATAATAAATATATATGTTTATTAAATGTTTAATAAATGTGTATTTTTAAAAAACAACCTCTCATAAATTAGCTTAAAAACAGTTATAAGTCTTAAGAAATTAAAAAACAAAATTGGTCGATAGAAGAGTAGTAGTAGTAGTAAGTATTCTCTCTGTATAATCGTAAATTTATTAAAGCTCTAGCATTAAAAAGATCAAAGTAAGATAACAACACTGATTGCGCTGCTATGGGCAGCTATCTGCGGTGGTAGTGATGATGGTGGGGAGAGATCGACGAGTAGTATCACTATGTGGAGATGACTGTGACGCTGTGCGCCGTGATAAGAAAAGTGGGGGTACCAGTGACGTCACAGTCGTCTCCTCATAGTGGTACTAGCCTACTCTGGCTGTTTCAAAGCCTAAGCTTCGGGAGCTCCACAGTCCAAGAGCGGATCGCGTGGCCGGATTTACCGGCGGACGGGCCCGATTCTCCGCGACCGGCGGCCTAGAGAGGAGGATTTTATAACCTTAAAGGGTGTGCTGCGAGAGCGCAAGTATGGTTGCGTCAGAGTCGTTCCAGGGACTATCTCCTTCTCGGATTAAATACGTTATGAATTCTTCCAACTCGTGGGAGCAACGGTCACAATCGAGAGAATGGCGGCGGGTAGCTACAGGCGAGTGGCAAGAATCGCACTTTTGCGGATTATATAAATGGCCGAGATGGATATAATGTGTAATTACCCCGAGGTAATCTCCCTTTTTGGTGCTCGAGTGCTTGCTTTTACACTCGAGGCATACTACCGTTGATTTGTCGTCGTTGCGAAAATACAGAGAGGTTACGCACCGGGCACTGCGTAACCATGTACCGAACGTGCGATTTGCTTCGCGTTGGGCACGGACCGAGAAAATGGCAATGCGCGACGGTGGGCACATGCTCTAGTTTATCGTATGTGATTATTATTCTTCGAAGCATGAACACGTGCACGTTTCTTCGATTTCTATAACAGTAGGCTCAATTGTAAGATACGGCTTGTCTTCTGAATCGTATAAATGACGCGCGAGATCGTTTAGTGCTTCGTAGCACTCGACGCAGTCAACCGCGGTCTTTGGAAATGAGATTAAACTATTGCAGGACGAACACCATATGGCTTCTTCGTCCCCGCCGACAATTAAATGGTGACGCGTAATCGAGTCGTAATATACGCGGTCGCAAGGGGGTAAGTTATTTTGGCACCTGTCGCAAATGATAGTGTGATTAATTTGGTGCTGGTGGAAGGTGGCTAGGCTACACAACGCGGAGTTAAGCCAATTGAAGTAAGGGGCTCGGATTGAGAAATACGTGTTATGTGACATGCCTTATTGGGCATTGCGACTTAGCTTTTGGAATGGCGGTTGCTTCTGAGACTGTTGCCTATGCCTTGGTGGCCGCACCGGTCAGGTGATGATTGTCCTCGTCCTTCTTGGCTGCTCGGTTGTCTTCGGGTCTCGACCGTAATACTTCTGCTTGTGCACTACACTCGCGATATAGCGTGCATGAAGATAAGTGGAAGTAGGGATGGAAATTGAGCAAAGCGTTTAAGTGTGTAAATTACAATTTATTGCCATAAGCGTAAGGAAGAAAGCAACACAACTTGTTCGAGCTACAACTACGTTATACTATAATTAGAATTAAATTTAGATTAGAAGTTAGAGTTAATCTCAACTAGGTTTAGAAGTGGCCTCGACTTAATATTAGCGCTGGATTGGAACTTGATTTCGAATTAGGAATGGAATAAGAATGAATCGCTGTATCGATCAACGCGAACTAATAGCTCGGACAAAATTCGGTCGCTACGATTGCAACACGGAACTGTTCCAGCTGTACTAGCCCTGATCTCGACTGTCGAGTTCGAACTGCTCGGAGTCGCGGGCTGCATCCCTATTTATACGATTTTTAGACAAAGCTCTGAGAAAAGCGCGGCAAGTCGGTACTCTTAGTGGGGGTTGCTGCTGATGCAACCACCACTCAGATTTCTTAAATGAGGAAACTCAAATTCAAGTGCCGTGCGAGCGGACTTCTCCGCCGCAACCATCCGGCACTGGAAAATGTTGGATGGGAGATTTTATTACTTTTCGAGTGTCGTAGGCGCAGCTTTTCTCTAGCGACCCTCCATCACTGGAAAATGTGAAATACAATTTTACGACTTACTGGCCGTGCGTGCAAATCACTCTGCCGCGACTATCCGGCGCTGGAAAATGTTAGGAACAGGACGCGATCTGACAGTTGAATTTGTTAGTGAATGCTGGCTTGCCCGTCTGCTCAATATCGGTGTCGAAAAATTTATACCCGCAGCGTCGCGGACGTGACAGAGGATATTGAAATTTGCGTTTAAATGTACCACAAAACGTATGCGTGCGTAAAAGTTGAAAAACATAAACGTGACGGTCATAAACCATAAAATTAAACGTCTAATTTTATGGATCGGCGGCGTGAAATTCAAAGTAACACAAGACAAGCAATTTGCAACCAAGACGCACCCTGCTTATTGCACACAGGCGCGAAAACGGAGTCGGAAAGCCAGTTAACTATTTGAACGTATCGCCGCCAAATTTCTTCTCGGGAAATATTCGAGACAGAGCCGCGGCGGTTCAAGTTTTTTTTTTCTCTCCTCAACGAATCTCGCTTGCGCCAATCGTATAGGTCTCGCCAAGGATCCCTCCGGATCTCCGACTCCAGATCCGACGGGGAGAAGGGGAGAGTGGGAGACGTGCCGCGCCGTGAATACAGCCTAGAGCGGTTCAGCAACTCCACGGAACACAGGCATGGGGTTACGCGCGCGAGCGCATGCACACATGCGTTGTGTGTATATCCCGTTCGGTAGTACGTACGCTACCGCACGCACACAGCTTCCGCCTCGGCTGGAGCGGAGTTACAACAGCCTCGGCGCGGAGACGCGCGTTGCTGGCGAAAAAAAGATCCATTGAGAATTACGATATTAAACACTATATTTATTATAGGGCGCGGAGAAGCAACCCGGAGGAGTTGTTAGAATCGTCTAATAACGTTTAAGTGCAATACGACGTATAAATCCCATCGCAAACACTCGCGATATTCTCAGCTCTCGAGCCACGGACTTTCAATTCTCGTTCCTCGACTGTCAATCTCGGTACTCTAATCGTCAGCTATCGGGTTCTGCTCTTCAATTTTCATCCCTCTTATTTTTACTCGAGTTTCGACTTTTTTGAGTTTTTCAATTTTCAGAGCCTGCAAATTTTTATAAGCCTCGAATTTCAGAAAAGCGAAAAAGAAGTGTCAAACATTCTATGTCGTAGTGGAATTTTTATCAAAGTTATTACAGCGCAGAACGTTGACAAAATATTTATATGCTTACAGTTATCATATACTAAGAAAAAATAACATGTGATCGTCATCATCTTCGCGATAATCATTGGCTTACGGCTTACATGATAATACACACCTTCGTCCCTTGTGTGGCACGTATACGAGTTATCCGAAAACCGGAGCGACGACGGCTCTCTTCAATCGGTACCGGAGAACCACCGTGGCACCGTGAATCACCAGAAAAATCCACCAGAAAAGAAAACCAAACGCACTCCGAAATTTCTCTCTTGTTATCGTACACTCGCGCACAGTTTGCTTGCAGAAAGTTTTTCTTTTTTTTTTATTTTTTTATTTAGATAGTTGAATGTACTTTGAAGGAGCAAACGCACGTCAGCGGCGCGTGCGTGCACGCCTCGCTTCAGCGTCCGTTGGAGAGTTCGCGTTCTTTCTTTCCGCGTAAACCGGCGTAAACCAAGCCGAGATTTGCGCTAATGCTTCAGCGGCCACTGACTTGCTTCTCGCCTACTTCGGGTCGCTTCACGCACAGCCCCTTTCTTTACTTCAATCGATCTCGACGTTCTTTCCCTCTCTCCATCCCTCTCTTCACTCCTGCCACCCGACGAACGAGTTTCCCCCACCCTCCTCTCTTGCAAATTCAAATGAGACTTAAAAAAAGCAATGATATGTCTATAACTGGTAGATCAGGTCAATATACGAAATTATCGAAATTATATAAACAAATATAAAATTACAATTTCTTTTTACTAATTTCACAAATGCAGTATAGCATTTTCTGTTATTTGTTTAAATCAAAATGTAATTAGAAAATATATATTAATATAATATAATAATTAAATTAATAATGAAAAAATTTTTATTAAAAAAACAATTTAAAATATAGTTTGTTGATTGGGCTGTACTAAACAGCAATCATAATTTCTGTCGAGAGAGAATGTTTCTTTTTTGACCTTGTTATAAGTCAATTTCAAATTTTGCCGATAGCAACGGACGTATAAATAAATACAGTGAGAGTGAAAAGACATTGGAACAGAGAAGACCAACTGAAAACTCACAGTTGGGATAGTTACGCTGTATAAGTAACAATGAATACATGACATTCGTGTCTGTATCGTATTAAGGATACAATCGTATCTTCTATCGTATAAAGTTTTGCAAAATTCGACAAAATTTGTAAAATATGGACCAAATAATTAAAGTTACAAAATTTGTAGCTGACCAATTTCTTGATTTTTGTCTAGACATCTTTCATGTCTGGATAAGTGCAAACTATGCACATATTGTTCCTGCAACTACTGGTAAATAGTAATGAATATTATTAAATCATGCTATTGAATATCAATTAGAATTAACATAACTAATATATTAATAATTAAATTAACAGAGAATGAACGAGAAGCAATTAGAAACTTTTTCCGCGTGTTATTGGGCAATATTATTGATCATCTCGCACAAAGAATGACGAACAGAACTTTAGTTGGATGATGACAAACAGAACTTTAGTTGGATGATGACAAACAGAAATTTAGTTGGATGATGACGAGTAAGTAATATTCATAATTAAAACTACAATTTAATTTTAAATATTAATATTTTTTTTAGAAAACCTACGTCATATGGAAGTGTATTCAAGTATATTCAACATATTATCTATTTTAAATATTTTATAACAATTTATTATTACAACCATGTCAAAATATTGTAATAGCTTTTTTTGTGTTATCAACATTTATTCTCTAATCATTCTCTTTGTCTTTAATACGTTTCGATTTAATGTGAATTAAACTTGTTTGTGCATGTATATTGTGACGTGACGCTCCGTAGCGCCGTCCCGGAGAGCGATAAGGCCGTGGAGGGTACCCTGGACTGCGCCTCTCTCTCTCCCCAAGAGGGAAAAAGAGACGCGAAGGCCCCATTTTATTACCGCGCCTTACTGCTCTGTGATTCTAATTATCCGTGTATTTTGGGCAATGTAAAATGAACTTTATTGAGAGCGCTAGGACGCATCGAAATCGGCGAAACCCGAGCGGACGGCAATGCGAATTGTGTGTGCCCGACGAAGATCCGAGCGGAGGCGTCGACGAGGAAGCCGAAGAAAGGACGGAAGTCGCACCGCCGCCGAATCCGCGCCGGAAAGCTAAGTCGCGGTTCCGCGAATCTTGCCGGAGGAGTCTCCAAATAAAACCAGCGGACTGCAGGCCGCCGAGCCATCATCCCGGAGAACGCCGTCAAAGGCCCGGCCAGCCCGACGACCGCAGCAGGGAATAGAATTCGAACTTGGAGCGTCAACGCCGAGAAAGATTTCGGAACGTCCCGTCCGTCCTGCCGACCGCTAGAGTAGAAGAGCGGCAGTCGCCACACAACGTGACAACGGCGCGGGGCACCAAGAGAAAGCGAGAGGGCAAACCGGAGCAAAGAAGGATGCACTACGGACCGCTCAAGAAAGACTACCGCTAGGAGCGAAAAGGATGCGCGTGGGAACGCGAACCAATCATCGGCGTAAATTGGCGAAGAGGGACGTTGTGACGTCACGAGGAAATTCGGCGGAACCCGACGAGCCGGAAAGTGCGAATCGGCTTATCACTGTCGTGTGCGCCACAGCGACGAGAGGTACAGCCCGGGAGCCGCCGATCACCGCTTACCGATCTATCATTGTAAGCCGCCGCTCCGGTAATCGTAAGTTAAGTCCTTGAGTGAGAGTCGATCTCCGTGCATTTCCCGTAATCATACCGTATACCGCACTTATAAAAGCGGAGCCTCCCGCGAGTAATTAACTGAGCCGGAGTGAAGACACTTCGAGAGAGATCGACCGCAGCTCAAGAATCGTTAAGTCCCTCTCTGGGTGCGGACACCGACAGTCGCGCGTATCGTCTAGTTTTAAGTAAAATCGCGTATCGTTCTGTGTCGCGTAATTATGAATTGTCGTCTCGTATCGAGCCGTAGTATTAAGGATTATCGTACCGTATCGTACCGTACCGGGGTGATTTCAGGGTAGGATTGTACTCGGGCCGAACCCGTCGTGGAGAGTTTTGGTAATAGCGGGATCGCTCGGTGCGTGGAATTCGCGCGGTTCGATCTCGGCGAGACGCGATACCATTCGGTCTCCGGGAGATTCGCAGCGCCGTGGAGTTGCCGCAAAAACCACCGGCGATCGTGATTTCGCGAGGTAATTATCGGGGTTATTAGTCGCGAGTGAGCACTGCCGTCGGGGGCGTGACGCCCGTGCAGATTTCATGTGCGAGGAGAGTATTGTTCGTGCCGTGCGAGTTCACGTGATGATCATTGTCGTGCCTCGTGTTGTCGTAGTAATTATCGTGCCGCGTATTTTGTAATTCGTCCCGTCCTGATGTGTTCTGCGATTTGGTGATCTCTCGATTTTCTTTGATGAAGAAAAAAACGGGCGCGTTAAGTATGCTGCTGCTAAAGATTTTGCCCATCTTTGATTTTATCTGTCACATAATTTGCTGCTCATTGGTACGGGAGTGTCCCGTTAGACCACGTTGCGATTGATTACAGTCATGTAGAGCGACCGGTGCCTAGAGTTTTTCCACTGTTTAACACTGTAAGTGGCTGATGGTCAATCGCAACGTGGTCAAAAAATTTCCATCCCATCGGTAATAAATATACTTTCAATATTTTTGATTTCACTTCTTTTTGATGGTATTACATTTGATTTCATTCATTGCAGTTTTGATATGGTTTAGTTTGGTATTTTATTTTAAAAAATGTACTTAGCGCTTTTTTTACATTTTTTATGTTTCTTTTTAGTCGGATTTCATGAATTTTTGCAAAGAATTTTGTTACCTTAATAACATATTGCAAAAAAATATACTTAACGCTTTTTTTACATTTTTAACGTTTTTTTAAGTGGATTTCACGAATTTTTGCTAAGAATTTTGTTACAATAATAATATTACAAAAACATATACCTAGGAGTCTTTTTTATATTTTTAAGTGAGTTTTTTTAAGTGAGTTTTTCTATCTGTATAAATAAAAACTACACGTGCGGTACAAAAAGAAAAAAATAAGAACACTTTTGTAATGCCATTTTATCCAAACTGTAACGATGCACCTCCGCATCGTGCCCCCTGGAGCCACGAACCGCTCCCCTGTCCGGCCGAACACCCGCCGGACAGACGAACAGGCGCTACGCGCCGATAATCGCCTCACACACGCGCGCGCGAACGATCCGACAAACGCACCGTTAAACGCCCGAAGTCCACGCGCACGCGCATTAATTCGCACGCTCCTGGCGTTGGAGCGACAGAGAGGCGTACGCTCAAGCGAGAGCGCGATACCGGACCGATCTCGGAGCAGCGGGGATGCTGTATTCCGGGGAGAACCGAGCTCCACTGGAACATCCCCGACTCTCCGAGATCGAGGTATAAAAGGCGGACGATCTCACAGAGAGATCGACTCTTCCCCGGTCCAGCCTCCGAGCCAGACCCAGGAAATCCGCGTGGTAGAGTGAGCTCTGTCACCGCTGAGAGATCTCGGCGATTTCCGATCCCGCTTTCCCGGCACCCAGGGAATCCGAGTGGTAGAGCGAGCTCTGCCACCGTTGAAAGATCTCAACGGTTCCATTAACACCCATCTCCGTCCGAGAGTCCGCGGTAACGACTGCCACCCAGGGGGTAGAGAGACCTCTGCCTCCATCGAGGGATCTCGAGGCAGCCGGCACCGACTCACGTCGGGGATTCCCTACTAAGGGAATCCCGCCGCGCACCTGTCGCGAATTCGCGGAACATCGGCGCGGCTTCTAACGTAGAGCGTCCCGATCCGCGCGCGTCGCGGATCGACAAGGCCGGCGACGACGTAAACACCGTGAAGCCCTCGCGACGACACCGAACAAGCGCGAGCAAGACCGCGCTATCGTGCGTTCTCTCATACCGGCCGCGGACCGAGCACGAGCGACCGAGAGAATGTAAATAGATCACCGTTCTGTACACACCGCGTCTTATTATTGTGAAATCGCGTCACCGTACCGTCGCGGATACATCTCGTGTATCCCCGAACTACGTGCGCATATTATCAGCATTGTATCTCAAATAAACGTAGTTTCTCATTAAACGCACGCCCGATCACGGAATTAATTAACCCGGCAACCTTCCTTCGAGCCCTGGCTTCCCTGAGCTCGTCCGCGCTCGGACAGAACACAGGTTGTTACAAAACTATTGTTTCAGATTACTTAAACTTGATCGGTTTAGTTGTTATTGAAATCTAATAATCTTACATGCTTGGAAGCCTATGCTAAAATTATGTAGTAGAGATACCTCCACTGGTCTATTTTAAGAAATCATGAACTAATCACAAAACAGTATGTGATAGTTAACGAATTTTTGGTAAATATTTTGTTACAGTAATAATATATCATAGACATAGTAAGGTTATACAGACACAAAAGAAAATGTATATGTTTTGTAAACAGTCGCAAAAGTAATTATCTGGACACAAGGAGAAAAAAGAACAAAAGTGTGCGGTAGAGAGCGAGGGAGAGCAATAAAGAGCGAAGGAGAGCAGACGGCGAAAAAAAAGCAAGGGAGAGTGATAAAGAGCAAGGGATGAGGGCGTAAAAGAGCGAAGAAGAGCAGTAGAGAGCGTAGGAAAGCGATAGACAGGGAAGGAGAGTGAAGGAGAGCGAGGGAGATCGAGGGAGATCGAGGGAGAGCAAGGGAGAGCGAGGGAGATCGAGGGAGAGCGAGGGAGAGTGGTAGAAAACGAGGGAGAGTGGTAGAAAACAAGAGAGAGCGGGGAAAGGCAAAAGAAAGCAAGGGCGAACGGTAGAAAGTGAGGGAGAGTAGTAGAAGGTGAGAGAGAGAGAGAGCAGTAGATATCGACAGTCAAAGGAGAGCGGTTGATATCGAGGGAGAGCGGTAGAGAATGAGAGAAAGAATGGTAAAAACGAACGAAGAAGAGCGAGAGAGAGTAAAAAAATACGATAGACAACAAAAGAAAGCATGGGAGAGCGAAAGAAAGAGCGTAGAAGAATGGTAGAGAGCAAAGAAGAACGGTAGAGAGCAAAGAAGAACGGTACAGATCAAAAGAATAGAAGAGAGGGGGGAGGGGGAGAGAGGGGACGGGAGAGAGGGGGTAGCGAGAGAGGGAGGGAGAGGGGGTAGCGAGGGAGGGAGAGAGAGGGAGGGGTGGGAGAGAGGGAGGGGAGAGGGAGAGAGGGAGGGGAGAGAGAGAGAATAAATGAATGAATAAATAAGCTTTTTTTGCTGCCCTAGGGCTATCTCTCTAAGGGTAGGTGGGTAGAGAGTAAATACAAGAAGAGATGCAGATGCACTCATACTAGCTGATTACAATAGTGAAAATAAAAAGTAATACATGCGGAAGAATATCATTGACAGGCGAACTTACAACTAATAACAATAAAAATACAACTAATAAAAATAAAAATAAAAATAACAGTAACAATAAAAGTAACAGAGAAAAAATATGTTATAAACAGAGAAAAAAAGATGGGTTCTCAAGCATTTATATCTTCGCCTAAGTTTTTTACTTTTATCAGAAATTGTTTCGGAAACCGCACATGTTTTCTCTTAAATCAGTTTATTAAACTCAGCCGATCTTTGACATTGTTACACATGCGAATTCGTTTCATCAAAGCGTGTATAAAATATAATCTCACTCCAACACATTTGAATATCTATAGAAGACACACAAATATTGTATTGTTCCAAAAGACCTCGTCAAATAGTCTGGACAAAATTAGTAATAACTTTATTAACACTGTACTAAAGTTAGAACTTAGAGATGCGTACAAATATTTACATTTTCTAAGGGACCGTTTTTATAGGACCTTCAGAAGCGTGTCGAACGTCCTCCCCCCATTGATCGAAAGTGATTTTTTCACATTTCAAGAAAAAAGGAACGGTTGATTGTGGCGGAGGGAGATCTCCAGGATCGATAAAAAGATTGATGGGTTGAAACAAAAAAAGCGTCAGTTTTGGATTAACAAGATAAGACACATTACATATGTCGCCAAGACTTCTGACGTGTCTAACGAAAAAACAACTTTTTCTTTCCAACGGCTTACGCCTAGTGTAAATGAGACAATACACCAAATCCATGTGTCTCCCTCCGAATTCAATTCTGAGATTCCTCTAGACACTTTGCATAGCGATTGGTTTACTAATCTGAGCGGTACCAATATCCCGAAGGACGTCCGATATCTTTTACAACTGGGGGACTGCTTTAGGTTACTGTTGTTGGATAGTGATAGAGGAAGAACATTATTAGAATTTATCAAACATATAGAATATAACATCTCAAAATACCGAGAAAACATACATGCAGCAATTAGGAATCGTTCTGTGTCGAGCTCTTGGAGAGCTTGTTCCGTAGCGACCGTCCGTCAAAGATCAATGACCAGCTAATTAAAGACTGGTTACGAACCACGGGGAGATTCGTTAGAGAGCATCCCAATATTTTGTTTACCAGAGCGGACAAGGGTAATATAACAGTTACCCTTGACAAGAATGATGATCTTGAAAATGGAAAGCATGCTCTCTGACGACTCTACTTATGTCAAATTATCAAAAGATTCAAAAATTAACTAAAGAGGCTCGTTCTCTTCTCCCTCGGTAGAAAAAAACAGGTTTCATTGAACAACATAAATACAGGAGTATATTAACAACGGACGGTGTTTTGCCGAGAGCCTACGGTTTGCCGAAGATCCATAAACCTAACAATCCCTTAAAAATTATAATTTCTTCCATAAATAGCCCTATATACTCTTTGGCTTATTTTTTACACAACATAATTCATAATAGTATACCAGAGGCAGATAGGTTCGTTAAAAATAGTTTCCATTTGGTTAATACGAGTAAACTCAATGGTTTTCACTTGAAATCGGATCACGTCTTAGTGTCATTGGATGTCGTGTCTCTTTTCACCAATGTCCCAAAAAACTTAGCGGTGGAAAGCGTCACGACCAGATGGGATCTGATTTCAAAAAACACTACTATTCCGGTCAATAAATTTCTTAAAACTTTAAATTTAATAATAGATTCCACGTATTTTAAATTTAATAACACTTGTTATAAACAAATCTTCGGGCTGCCGATGGGATCACCGTTGTCTCCTATCTTGGCGGATTTGGTCATGCAGGATCTGGAGTGCAAGGCGTTAAAACTTCTTTCTTTTCATCTACCTTTTTACTGCGGATATGTAGAAGACATTATATTAGCAGTTCCGGCTAACTCGCTATCGGGCATCCTTGACACGTTTAATTCCATGCATGACCGTTTACAATTCACCATGGAGAGAGAGAGAGGGAAAAATCAGTTTTCTTGATGTTATGCTTATAAATGTGAATAATAGAATTATTTTCGATCAATACCGCAAACCAACTTTCTCAGGAAGATAGTTAAATTTTTTCTCACACCATCCCCTGTGTCATAAAAAGGGTGTTATTTTTGGTATGGTTGACAAAGTATTGTTATTATCACATCCTCAATTCCACCGGAAGAACTTCATAATTTTAGTTACCTTTTTATTGGAAAATAACTATCCTTTAAATTTTATCTTCTCTATGATAAATTTCAGACTCAAACACCTTTTTTATAAAGATAACACCTCCGTGGATGATAAACGTGTGAGAAGATTTTTTACGATCCCTTACATTGAGTCCGCATCAGAAAAATTTTCGTCTTTCTCATTTAAGTTCGACTGCAGTGTTGCGTTCACAATCCATTCCAAACTGAACAAATTTATAACTACTGGCAAAAACCATACAGAGCGTCTTTCTTGTGATGACGTAGTTTATAAAATTAACTGTAAAGACTGCGATTCTTCTTACGTGGGACAGACGAAACGCCAATTAAAAACAAGAGTTAGCGAACATAAAGCAGACATTAGAAAGGCCAGTTCTCCTTCAGTTATTTCGCTACACCGCATCGGAGAAAATCACGAATTCGATTGGGAGAACGTGGAAATTTTAGACAAGGAACCATCGTATGTCAAAAGATCCATATCTGAGATACTACACATCAAATATCAAATGCACGGACTCAATAAACAAAGCGACACGGAACTTCTCTCGGATGCGTATCTTCCTATCCTCGAGCGTATTCCCCCTTCTTAGGTTCATCACCCCTTCTTCTTTTATTCCTTCCGTTTGGGCCACTGAGGCTATCTCGCTTCGGTCCTTAGTATTTGTATCTGTTCTCACCGAGATGTAACATCCCATCTCAAGGCGGCGACACGAGTTTTGGTGCTTAGAGGTAATTTGTATATAATTTTCGCTTAGGCTTATTTCCTTTTTTCCCCCCTTTTTGTTGAATTTACATTAATTTATATAATGTAATATGTTTTTTTACAATTTTATATCTGATGACTTGTACAGCTTTCATTTTTATTCTTTTTTATTTATTTATTTAATTTTTTATTGATTTTTCTTTTATTCATCTTTTTCAATCAATTAATTTTTAAGGCTGTTTGCCACAAGTTTTAAAGTCATCATTTTAATATCTTTCTCTTATTTATTTATTTATTTGCTAGCAATCAACTATGTGGTTTCACAAAACTTTTGTCTCGGCACACGCTCTGTGAGGTCTCTCATAATATTGTTATTCTAAGACGCTGTAATAAGATGTACACCGCGGTTTTGCACAATCTCTAGCCATTCGGTAACTTGTTTTCATTTCTTATTTCTGTTCTTTATTTGTTTATGGTGATAAATGCATATCTTAATCAGTACGATTGTTGTTTTATAGAATTGTATTATCACTGAGGAAGACCGTCATTAAAGGTCGAAACGTTTGACATTGAAGAATTTTATTATTTATTTGCACCCGATATCCTGCGTGGCTCTTGAGCTCACTTTTCGCTAAATTAATTCACTTATAAGAGCCTTAACTTTTATTTTATTTTGTTTTGTTTTTAAAAAAAAAAAGATAAGATGAAAACAGAGGACATTAACCAGGCGCAAGCTAAGATAATATAAAATAAAGTAAGCGTGATGTGAGAACAGAGTAAGCAAGCAGTAAGATAATAATATGTACTGAAAAGTAGGAGCAAAATGAGAATATGAGTATGCGTATACATGTATATATGCGTAAATAAAATAACATAACATAGGCATAAAAAATTTAGCAAAAAGAGCGATAGAGAAAAAATAAAGAAAGATGAGCGAGAACAGATATATATACATGTATAAGAATATACTCAAAGGAAGGAAAGGGTAAATAAATAAATTATCCCAGGGGGTGAGGAGCCGCTGGTTGCTGTAGAAAACGGAAAAGATCTCGCTTGAAGGAGTCGAGCAAATCAGCGCCATGTATACGAGCGGGAAGAGAGTTCCAGAAGGTGGGTGCTGCTGCGGTAAAGGAACACTGGAAGATAGAGGTGCGACAAGTAGGTACGGCAAAATCCAGAGGAGAGGCTCTCGAGGTAGCTCTGGGCCTGTGACACGGCGATAACTTACAGGCAAGATAGGAAGATATGCCGGTGTGGAGGATCAGAAAGATAAAGCAGCCGAGAAGATAGGATCTTCTGTCATCCGCTTGTAGCCAGCCTAGTTGGGAGTAATAAGGAGAAACGTGGTCATCTCAGCGGAAGTCATAGATGAAACGCACGCAGGCGTTCATCAGCCTCCTGAGTTTAATGCAAAGCTGTCCAGTGATGTCGGTCATGACAGCAGTAATCGAAGTAAGGAAAAATCAGGGAGGACACAAGGCGAGCGCACAGAGGACGCGACAGGCAGTGTTTGTAATACTTTAGACACCACAAGACGCCGTTTACTCGCTGAGATACGGTTTTAACCTGCGCGTTCCAATTGAGCGTGCTGGTGAGAGTCAGACCGAGATTGACAACCTGATCGGTGACCTCGATGGGAGTGCCGTCAAGTTCGAAGTCAATATCATTGTTTGCTCGGATGGTATTAACGTAGCGAGCGCTGCCCAGAAGTATAGCATTGATTTTCCCGCTGTTCAAAATCAGGCGATTAGCACGAGCCCACCGCTCAATCGCAGAGATATCCTCCCTGATCCTACCCAGCGCCTGCTCGAGGTCCACAAGATGAAAGTCGAGGTAGATCTGCAGATCGTCCGCATATAGAAGGTGTTGACTGTTGCGAACGACTGTCCGCAGATCATCAATGAAGAGGGCAAAGAGCAGGGGACCAAGGAAACTTGAGGGACGCCAGCTTGGACAGAAGACCAGGAGGAAAAGCTGTCAGGACCGCGGATTCGCTAAGACCTACAAAATAGGTACGACTCGAACCAGCGAAGGACAGGATGAGAGATGCCAAAGCGCGGAAGCTTACGCAAGAGCAGCTCGCGACTGACAGAGTCAAAGACCTTTGAAAAATCAAATAAGACGAGAAGGATGACCTTTCTGTGATCGACAGCCTGCCGAATGTCGTCCGCCAGCTTCACGAGTGCCGTTTGCGTGCTGCATCCGCGGCGGAAACCGGACTGGAGAGGATCGAGGAGATGGAGAGAGGATAGGTGGGAGGACAGTTGGTCAAAAACGATGCGCTCGAAGACCTTGGAAAGGAAACAGAGTAGAGAGATAGGACAATAGTCGGAAGGAGAGGAGGGAGACTTGACCTTGGGAAGAGAGATGATGTGGGAGCGCTTCCACGAGGAAGGGAACATAGAGGAGTTCAGTGATAGGTTAAGAAGTTTGAGGATGAGGTGAAACGTGATAGGAAGACAGTCGAGAATGAAACGCCGACCAAGGTTGTCAGGTCCCGCAACATTGGACAAGCGCCGAGTGAGCGCTTTGTGAAGGACGTCGGGAGTAATGTGCAGAAAGTAAAAGGAAGACGGATCAGATAGCGTAGCCGATGGAGAGGGACAAGGGATTGGCAGCGGGGAAGGAAAGGGGGGCGAGAGAAGAGAGAAAGATGAGCAGTGGAGAAGGAATTGAGTTGGGCGAGGGAGTGGTCGAGGGGCAGAGTGGAAGACCGTGATTTGGCTAGGCCCAGTGATCGGAGTTCAGACCACAAACGCGCAGGAGAGGGTGCGGTGTTAAGGCGTCGACTGATGTAGTCATTTCTGGCAGCATCCAAGAAAACATTCATTCAATTACGTAAGAGACGAAAAGCAGCTAGCGGGAGAAGGGCACCGGCGGTATGTTCTCCTGGCAGAGTCTCTGTCACGCATGATGAGACGGATGTTTCGGTCGATCCAAGGTGCGGGAGGTCTTCTAGCACGGATAGAGCGAAGCGGAGCCAGAGTATCAAAAGCCAGATTAAGAGTCAGTGAAAATCGCTACCTTGTCGTCCATCTCATTGGATAGATAGAAAGAGGTCCAATCGAGCAAGGTCAAAAAGTCGCACAGTGTCTCGGGACTGAGGTTGGAAAAGTCGCGAACGGAAAAAGTACGAGGCGGATGTCGGTTGAAATGACAGTCAAGGGTGACCCCGATGAGATCGTGGCAGGAGAGAAAGGGGACGGCGTGTTGGTGGCGCGACAGCAGCACAAAAGACCGGTTGTTGTCAAAGCAGTGGTAAATCCGAGAGTGCGACGTGCCGGTGTGACGAGTGTCAGTAAACGGAACGGTGTAAAGACCATTGCTCTCGCAGAAATCGCTCAGTGAGATAGCGTCAAAGGTTAGTTTATTAAGGTCAGTGTTAAAATCGCCGATCACAACCGCAGCA
Organism: Solenopsis invicta; assembly: GCF_016802725.1. NCBI lineage: Eukaryota > Metazoa > Arthropoda > Insecta > Hymenoptera > Formicidae > Solenopsis > Solenopsis invicta. The sequence continues at coordinate 33,702 of NW_024105259.1, forward strand.
GGGAAGGAAGGAAGGAGCCTTTCAAATTCGCTCTGAAAGTTAACAAGGTGTCCCAGTTTAGGTGGACGATACACAACAGATAAGAGAAACGGCCTCTGCCCGACGGCAGAGATGCGCACAAGCATATACTCGGGTTGACCACAATAGCGCATAGGCGATGATGCAAGGATATTCGCGGTGAGCCCGTCGCGCACGTAAATGGCAACCCCCTCCACCCTTGTCCACCCTGTCAACGCGTAAGAGTGTGAATCCAGGGAGACGAACAAGGTCATCGACTACGTGAGGTTTAAGCCACGTCTCCGACATTGCGATTACATCATAGCGGTTGCGAGAGAAGTAGTTTCGAAATTCGCAGAAATGGGGAAGAAGGGACTGGCAGTTCACGTGGCAGAGATGGAGCGGGCCAACAAGAGCCGAGTGAGTAGACAAGGGGCGTCAGTTGTTGCGCGCAAATGAGAGACGAGCGACAGAGGCACGACTGACCCCAGTCGCGCCCCCGGACACCGCCAAGGGCGCACGAGGCCTAATAGCAGGCGGAAGCTGAGGACAGGGCGCGCGTGACGCAGCCACGGAAGAGAGTGCCAAAGTCCCAGCGCTCGACACGACGGCATCAGGGGGGCCGACCATGAGACTCAAGACGCTCACGGCGGCGGACACGCACAGGCAAAAGAGAGAGAGAGAGAGAAACAAAGAACTAGAGCAAGCAAAGGAAAGAGTGAGAAACAGAGACAAAGACCAAGTTTTTGAAATATTTTTTATATATATTCATATAGCTTTTCAAAATTACCGCCAAAGGGGACAATTCTGAAATTTTGCGAAGATGAAGACGACGACAACGTATCTGAATGACATAAATCGGGCTAAAATATACATGCATAATTCATATCTCAGAATCAAATGCACGTACGGGCATCATTCTTGTGTCATTGTGCTTGGAAAAATCGACACCAATCCCCCCTACATTCATTTTTTAATAACATTAATTTGTTTAAAAAGGACAACTATTTATTTGTAAAAAACTGAGTTCCTGTAAATGATACACGGTAGCGTCTTTTATTTACTTGGTTAAAAAAAATTAAAAAAATATATATACTTAACGCAAGACGCTACCGCGTCTCTTAATTTGCCATTCCTTCATATTAGTAGCCAGTAAAGCTTGTGATAAATTACTATCTTCTTGCAAAAATTTACTTAGAAATATTTATAACTATGTTTCGGGCAGTGTAAAAAGATACGCAATTTTATGAGAATTTCAAGATTTTTTCAATATGAAAAGAAATAAGTTGTTAAAATTATCAAGTACTAGATGGCTTGTATTTACGGTGACCTTTATTTCAAAGAACAGTCCTTTATTTCAAGTAGCTGTCTTTTAGATTTATTCATTTTTTGAAAACTCAGTTTGTTTTTTTTTTAAATTGTGTCCTTTTTGTCCTTTATTTACAAAATTACAGTCTTAATTTTTTTTACTTAGTGTATCAATGCCTTATGTCATGCTAAAATGAAATTTTTACGAGAACGACCGACAAATATAAGTTATATAATGTTTGTTCCTTTATTACTGCACTGGGATTGCACTATAACAACAGGATAATACAAGACAGATAGATAGTCTGATCTGTATTATCTTGTTTAGTTCCAGTGTAACTATTAAGAACAAACCCATGGTTTCCTGCAAAATTAGTTATTTGATACTACCAGAGATAGCGGTACTGTCGAAGTATTTATGTCAAAATATTGTACTGCATTTCTTGCAAATTATTTTAATGAAATTATTGCATATATACCACATAAACATAAGATAATTCATTAGACTTCATTGATTGCAAGATACTATTAATCTAGTTATTAATAAGATTCTCACATTTTTCTTTTTGTGATAAATATATTTTGGTTCGATTAAGCATTGAAGATGCAAGTTGGTTATTACGATACCTATTCAATATACAATTAAATATTTATAAATCTTTATACTTAATAATTTTTTTTTATATAAAAGATATTTAGTAGTAATATAATTGCGTAGTAACATAATAATCGTAATATTTTGTAGTTCTAACCTCTAACCTCTAACCTATATCTTTACTAAGTATCCAGACAGCACAAATATCTTAAAGACATTTAAAAAATTAAGAGCTTAAAAGATGTCTAAAATTTTAGATGTCTTAAGGTACTTGTATTGTCTAGGTATATTTTGAATTTTGATACAAAACATTTATATAGTAGTTTTAATAAAACTAATTTTTATTTTAGCCCATACTATGGCACCTAAAAGAAAATGCATATTTAATGATAAATTGCAAGAAGAGTTTCCTTTTATTAAAAAGACGGTCATAGAAAGTGATGTTAGATGTGAAAAATGTATGGTTAATTTTAATATTGCAAATAGTGGGAAAGCGGCAATAAAACAGCACATAGAGACATCAAACCATAAAAAGGCTGATTTGAGAGCTTCATCATGTAAACAGATAAAATCCTTTTTTAGAAGTGAAATGTTTCTAGATAGAAAAAATCTTTGGCTCTTAAAGATGCTAGCTGGAGTTATCATTTAGTACAACACAATCATTCGTTTTGTTCTAATGATTGCACTTCAAAATTAATAAAAAAATATTTTAATGAACAATATTCTTGTGCTAGGACAAAAACTGAAGCTATCATTCTTAATGTTTTTAGTCCATATTCAGTTAACTTGTTAAAAACTGATTTATCTAAAGTAAATTATGTTACAATTTATTCTGATTGTTCCAATCATGATAATGTAAAATTATGTTCGATCCTTATTAGATATTTCTTACCAAATAAGGGTATTAAAGTTAAGATTTTATCTATAAAACAATTACCAGGTAAAACTTCAGATATTTTTAAAGATTGTATTTGGGATTTGCTAAACGAATATGAATCTACGAAAAAATTAGTGGCTTTATGTGCTGATAACACCAATTGTAATTTTGGTGGCGCTCAAAGAAAAGGCAAAAATAATGTTTTTTATAAAATTCAAAAAATGTGTGACAATAAGTTAATTGGCGTCAATTGTGCCGCTCATATATGCAATAATTGCATTTGCACTGGTTCGGAATGTCTCCCAATTGATATTGAAGTTATATTAGTAAAAATTTATTCATATTTTTACATCTATACAATTAGAGTTGAAAATTTTAAGAAAATTTGTGATGGTGTAGATGTTCAATATCATAATTTACTAGGTTACAGTAAAATCAGGTGGCTGAATCTGTTACCAGCTTTAGAAAGGATTTTGAAATTGTTCCATCCTCTTAAATTGTATTTTTTGGAGTAAGAAAAATGTCCTACAATTTTAAAAACGTTGTAACAATCCTTTTGCTGAAACATGGTTACTTTTTGTTCACAGTCAAGCTTCTACTTTTCATACACTTATTCTAAAAATTGAATCGCAAAATATTTCTATGTGCGAAACTTCCCATATTTTAAAAGAATTAAAATTAAAATTAATTGAACGTAAAGAACGAGTTTCTACCTATGAATGTTAAAAAGATTATTTTAAAATTAGAAATATACCAAAGCCATAAAGTTAAATTATTTAAAGAAAATGTACAATTATTTTACCAAACCTGTATTGAATATTTAAATCAATGGGACAACGCTTTTCTAGAAATGGAAGTATTTGAATGGATTCTTTTACGAGAAATTCCATTATGGTCAAAAGTGGAAGAGAGTCTTTCTTTTATTTTAAATAAAATAGAACTATATATTAATGAGAGTGAACTATTCGATGAAGTTTGTTGCATAAAAAGCTACATTACCAAAGAAAAACTTGAAGAGTGGCAAAAAATTACAAGAATGCCTTGTAATGAAAAATGGACAGAAATATTTAAGCATTTTGATGAGAAACAAATATCTTTTAAAAATACATTAAAAATTGTTGAATATTGTTTATGCCTTCCTGGCTCAAATGCTCCAACTGAAAGAATATTTTCAATTATTAATAATTTTTGGAGCAGCGAAAAAACACAAATGAAAGTAGAAACTCTAGAAGCCTGTATTCGCACAAAATTCAACTACGAACTGAATTGTTTGCAGTTTCATGATTTTCTCAAAAATAATTATAAACTTTTGAAAAAAATCCATTTAACTAAAAAATATTAAATAATATTAAATAAATATCAAAATTAATATTATAAAAATTATACATCCGGATTGAACATTGAAAGTAAGTTAATTATTACAACACCTATTAAAATATGCACTTGAATATTTGCACTCTTGGGGTTTTTTCTCTTATAGTTTTTTTCTTGTCTTTTGGCTTCTTTGAATAAAATGCTCTCTTTCGTTTTTACCGAGCTCACGAAAACGTGTCATCACTCGCTCACCCGTATTAAGAATAAGTATAAGAATAAAGAAATGTATTTTTATGTTAACCTTATTAAATTTTTGTTTTTAATAAAATCATTCACATTTATATCGTTTTTATTTTTTTTATCGGAAACCTATTCAAGAAATATTACACACACGCACGTGTGTGTAATGTGTATGTATGTGTGTTCTTTATTTCCTCTTCGAAAATATGGTCACCGTACTCATATTACATAAATGCATTGTTTGAATTCTTCAAAATTGGGAGGTATTGACAAATTATTTTCTCTTAGCAGTTGTTGAAGATAAATTAATATCTGCCGAGATTATTTTATCATATTTAAACAACATAATTAAAGCGTACTTTTTATTTTTTAAATGTGTTATATTTTTTCAATAATTTTAATGCTTTGTTTCAATCGCGTAAAATCTTAATTCATAAATTATTGGTAAATAGTCGACAATTAATTGTTCAAATAGCTCAGAATTTTATGACTCCAAATTCATTGAAAGATATCAGTAACTTAGATACAAATAATGGAAAAAATATTTTAAATTTGGAAGAAATATATGTGGGGCCCGATTGTGAAATTTTATTAGAATCATTATCTTTGGAATGTACGAGAAATTGAATTAACATGTTTAAATTTTTACATTACGGCAGTTCAAAAAATGCTTAAATGTTTACCGCATACTTTTGAATATTTGACTTTTTTAAATCCGACAGTAGCGCTTTACTATAAAAGCTTTACTATAGAGCTAAAATTAAAGATTTAACTAATATCGCCACAATTGTAGAAAATATTAATATTACAAAATTAGATTATGAATGGAGAAAATGTTACATTTCATATTTTATCTTCCATTTTTGATGATGAACACAAAAAAGAATTAGAATCTTTAGAAATTGATAAAATGTGGCATAAAATATTTACATATAAAGATTTTAACGATCAAGATTTTCAAAATTTAAAATTATTAATAAAAGTAGTCTTTTCTTTTCGCCACTCAAATGCCGAAACCAAACGTATTTTTTCAATGGTAATGGATATAAAAAATAACAAAAGAAATCATTTAAACAATGATATGGTTTCTGCTCTTTGTGTAGTTTGGTCAAGCTTTCAAGCTGAAGATATTAATTGTACTAACTTTGAAATTGATTCTAGGCATTTAGAACTGCATAATGCACAAAATTTATATAAAAATCAAAACACGTCTGATGAATCTTAATAATTTTGTTTTTATATTTTTTTTGCTTCATAATTTTACTTTTATTTTTTGTATAGAGTCACACATCTAGCCAGTATTTTTTTTATTGTTAGTTACTGTCATTATAAAATCTATTTGAAAATTTTAATTGCATGTTAATTGTTATTTAAATATTAATTTTTTCTTAATTATTTATTTATATTTCTTATTTATTTTTGTGCAATTTTATTTTAATTTTTAAACGGTTATTTTAAAAAGTGCACATTTTATTTTTATATTAGTATTAATCGTTTAGACATTACTTAATTTTATTTTTAGTTCTTAAACAATTATTTAAAAGTGCACATTTTATTTTTTTCTCGTTAACCGTTTAAATATATACTTTGATAGGAAGGATCGTCTGAGGAGGAGTTTTTAGTGGGTAGGCAATAGATGATAGAATTTTTCACTATGTACCTCTATTGAATACCACACACCCTGAAGTACGGGCTCCAGGGCGTCTTGCCCTTCTTAAACTGAGGATCATAAAGTCATCTTTTTGATGAGGTTTAGAAGATTATCGCTTCTAGAAGGGCCTTGTAAAGATTTTCCCCTTAAAAAAAAAAAAAAAAAAAAAAAAACCCAATCTCATTTTAACAATGCTATTCTAAAAGAATTTGTCAACTTTTATTTTAGTTTAGTACTATTTCATTTCTTATAAATTATTTCATTTCTTATAAATTATTTCATTTTTATAAATTATTTTGTTTACATTTCATTATTAAATATTATTTATTGTTCAATAATATTAATATCGTATGCGTGCGTGCGTCTGCGTGTGTGCGAAAATGTGTAAAATATAAAAAATTTTATAATTTGGAAAAATGTTACATTTCATATTTTATATATTTATTGTTTTATATATTATTATATATAGGGCATTCTCCGTCAAAAAGGTCACCCCTGCTGCCCATTTCAATTTTTGAGATAAAATGTTCGAAAAGGGCTTAAAATTTTCGTTGAAATGTCTATTTTTCGATGCCGTTTGGCCTTTTGGAAAATTCAAAATGGCGGACCTAATATCACGGCTAGAATGAAAAAAGCCTTTGAAAAAATACATAATAATGTGAATAAATGTGCAAGATATGACGTAGCAGAGGTCTAATCCTTATGTGTAAGTGTGTGAGTGTGTGTGAGTGCGTGTGTGAGTGGGAGGTGGGGGGAGGGCCCTCTCGATGTGACCCACCTCAACGTGGTGAGAGGGTGAACTCCATCCCCGAATGTATTCGGGGATGGGGGCCAAGAGGTCACGTGGAAAGCATTGTCTTCAAACCGAAGACAAATGCCTTGCCCAAGGCGTCTCCGGGCGCGGCGGGCACGGGAAGGAGAGGGGCTGGTAATCCCTGTGTCTGGGGACGGTGTCGTTCTCACGGCTCGCGTCCTGGCACGGGGAGAGCCAGTCCCTCCGGGAAGGACGGGCCGGCGGGTTTTGGCGCTGCCAATCCCGTCGGGCTGGGCCGTTCCGGGCCGCCTGGACGTATTCCAGGGCAGGGTCGGAGCGGCGGGGGTGTCCCGGCGCGTGCATCGTGGGAAACTCTCCCCGATGCATCGGGTCGGGGCGGCCCTCGGGCCGCTCGGACTTTTCCGAGGCAGGGCCGAGGGCGCGTGCGGACAGCGGCGAGGAGTCTCTGTGAAGGGACTTGTCCCGGAACGGAACTCCCCGCCGCCACCAATCGGACGAGACGGGCCGCTGGGACCCCGGTTCACCGGACCCAGCGGGCTGGGCCGTCTCCGGGCCGCCCGGACTTATTCCGGGTCAGGGTCGGAGCGGTGGAGGACGGTCCAGCGCGTTCCTCGTGGGAATACCCTCCCCGAGGTTGCGGGCTGGACTGGCTCCGGGGCCGCTCGGAAGTATTCCGAGGCGGGGCCCGGGGCGGTGTTGGCTGGCCCGGCATTCCGCGACGGCGTCCCTTCCGAAGCGGGTGCCGGGCCGGAGTCTTGTCCCCCCAGGGGAGTTGTCACCCCCCTGGGTGGACGTGCTGGTCGCCACGGCAGCTAGGGTGCGGAAGGGGCGTCGCTTCCGTTGCCCGACCCGTCCGTGGGGCCCCCCGGGTGGCGCCACCCGTGACGGTGCCCCCGCTGTCGGAGGCGGGGGACCCCTGAAAGCTCATACGGGGTGAGCCCTTGATGGCTTCTCCGTATGGGTGTGTAGGGGGCTGGAGGCCCGTGCCCTGGATGTCACATCCCCAGGGCCTGCGCCATAAGCCGACCCCCCCGGAGTACCGGGGGCACCCGTACCGGTCATGTTTCGGCGGGGTGGGAGATACGCCGGTCGGTCCAGCCGTCACGGGGAGTGGGATCAAACAAAAAATGAATCTTGACATCAAAAACGAGGCAGGAAAAAGCGGTACGCCTAAGGGCGCCCGCTTGTGTGCTGGATCGGGAGGGACGAGATCTTCGTCCTCTCCTGACCTATTGAAAGGAGACATCTCTCCCGCAGAAGGGAGAGATGCCACCAAACACGCGAGGGGACCCTCCAGGGGGGCTGGAGGGCTGGAGCTTTTCAGCCCGTCCAGTTCCCCGGGGAACCCCCCCCCTAAAAAAGGAGACCAGGAAGCTCCAAGTTACATTGGAGGACTTCCTCCCCAAGGGGGAGAAGGCACGCCTCACTGGCTCGAGGCCGGGCTCGGCCTGCAGCAAGGGCGCTAAACCCGATAACTGCCGGCCGGATGAAACCTGCCTCGAGCCGAGAAGTACTCCCGGGCCATGTAGCCAGGGAAATAGGGAAAGACCCTCCCTGCCCCCCTCACCGACATCTACTGGGGTGCCCATCCATATGGATGTGGACTCGGATGTGGAGTCGGTGGGACGGGGAACAAAGAGGGCGCATAAGAAGACGGCTCCCGCATACTACATCTCTTCGTCGACCGAGTCAGATGAAGGTCCGACGAAGAGAGGACGCGGGAGACCCGCCAAAGACCCCTCCCATGAGGGGCAATTTACGGCCCAGGTCCTGGCACAGAAGGCGGAAGCCAAAAAGGCTATACAGCTAAAGAAAGACCACAGGGCAATCATAAACCCTGAGGTCAAGCCCACCTCTGCGCGCGCCACGAGGGCGCAAAATGAAGCCCTCGAGCGCGCAGAAGAGCTGGAGGCACAACCCCTGGCTGCGGTGGCGGCTGTCATGTCCAATTGCTTGGGCATGATAGCCAAGACCGTGGAGCGGTCCGGTAACATCCAGGGCACCATTAAGAGGGACCTTTGGACCACTTACACGGATTTGACGGCTGGCCTGACCGCCATCGTGGCCAGGCAAGGGGAGAGTGATGAAGTGCGACTCAAACGGGAAGAGAGCGCGGCCCTAACGAAAGCCAGGGCCAAATGGGCCAAGGAAAAGGCTAAGCTGGAGGCAGAGCTCGGCCAACTGAGAGTCCGCGTCGAGCGCCTCCAGTGCCCTTCCTTGGCCCAAGGCGGTGAATACACCGACGCCGAGGTCCAGACGGACCTCGACAAAGAGGTCCTGGGGGGACCGCCCTCCCACGTGCCAGATCCAAATGAGGATTTGGACACGGGAGTAGAAGAGCTTCCCGCCCCGGAACCCCTCCAGCCGGTGGGCGGCGCGACCATGCGACCCAAAAAAGGGCCGATGGTCGTGTCCGTGGAGAAGCTAAAAGAGCCCCTGGTCATATCAGCCAGGGACTTCAAAAAGCCCTATTACCGTCCGCCGCTGCAGGGGGTCAGCAAACAGCTGAACCCCTTGTCGAAAGCGGCGGACCGGGTAGCGGCTCCCGCCTCCCGCACCTCCTTCCCTTCCCTTCCCCCTCCCTCCAGTTCTCTGGAGACGTCGGGATGGGCCAGGGCGGGGGATGGCGGGAGAAAGGAGAAGAAGAGGGCGAAAGCCCTGACCGAGGACGGCCTCAAGGAGACTCTTTCCAGAGTCCTCCCGGCCGTCCTCGCTGAGATGGGGCTCCTCTCCGCCCCTAGGGTGGAAGAGAGGCCCAGGGCGCCCCCAGCTGCGGGCAAGACTGCCAGGCAGTCCGGGGTTGCCCCCCAGAAGGGAGCGGGCAACGCGGTCGCAACCACCGAGAAGCCCGCCCCGACGCAGAAGGAGACCACCCCGTCCATACTGGAGTTATGGACGGAGGTGGTCTCCAAAAAGTCGAGAAGGAAGGCCGCCAGAGCCGTCGAGGAGGCGGCAAAGACGGCCCCCACGGTGAAGAGGCCGATAAGGGTTCTCCCGGTCCCGCCCCAAAAAACCCCCCCCCCAACAATCTTCTTCGAAGAAGAAGAAGAAGAAAAGGGGCGGGGGTGGAGGGGGCCAAGGGGGTCCCGGGGGGCCACCCCCTCCGAGCGGTGTCAGCTCCCAGGGTCCGGCTAGGGTGACCAGAATCAAGCCGCCGACTACAGCGGCAGTCACGGTCACCTGTGCCGACCCGGGAGCATATGCGCAGGTCCTCAAGACCGCGAGGGAGAAAGTTGATCTCTCCTCCCTCGGAATCGAGGACCTGCGCCCCCGCAGAGCGGTCACGGGAGCCCTGATTCTCGAGGTTAGGGGGGAGAGGAGAGTCAGAGAGGAGGAAGCAGCAGCAGACTGCGTAGAGATGCAGGAGGTGGAGGAGCCTCGGGAGCAAGCCAACGATGCCCCCTAGGCTCCTCCAGACCAACCTCAACCACGCCAGGGCTGCGCAGGACATGCTTGCGCAGTGCCTGGCGGAGGGAGGTGGCGGGCTGGCCATCGTCGCCGATCCTTATAGGATACCCGAGGGCAACCCCAACTGGGTTGGAGATCCCTCGGGGAAGGTGGCGATGGTCAGCCATCACGTGCCGGGCGCTCCGCCGATGATTCCGATATCGGCCGGAGAGGGCTTCGTGATGGTCGAGTATGGACCCATCGACGTTACGGGATGTTACTTCCCCCTAGCCTCAACAGGGGGGAATACGAGGCGGCCCTGGATGCCATGGAGAGCGAGATTATAGCTCGCTCTCCTAGGCCGCTCGTCGTGGGGGGAGACCTCAATGCCCACGCTGGGGCTTGGGGCTCCCCTCGCACAGACCTTAGGGGCCGCCTCGCCCTGGAGTTCGCGGCGGGGCTCGGCCTGGTCCTGTTGAACAGGGGCCAGGTCAGGACCTACGTGGGGGCCGGGGGGGAGTCCATCGTTGACATAACGTGGGCTTCCCCCAACGCCCTTAACAGGGTGAAGGGATGGCGCGTGGAGACGGGCTCCTTGGGAGAGCTGTCTGATCATAGACTAATCTCCATGGAGCTCGTCTCCCCCCCGCGGAGGTGCGCGAGCCACGGCGCCGCAAAAGTGATGGACGTCGATGGGTCCTGAGGAAGCTCGACCCGGAAGCCCTCGAGGTCAGCCTCCTGGCATCTACCTGGCCGGGAAGAGAGGCTGACCTCGGAGCCGAGGAGGAGGCGGAGCGCCTGTGCGACATGATGTCGCGCGCATGCGACGCCTCCATGCCCCGCAGCCGACCAATGGCGCGCCGCGCCGCCTACTGGTGGTCCGCGGAGCTCGCTGAACTCAGACGAGCCACCGTGGCCGCCAGGCGGGCGCACACGCGCGCCAAGCGGCGGGGCATGGAGGAAGTGCTGACAAACGCCACGGCGGTCCTCAGGAATGCTAGAAAGGCCCTGAGGACCGCCATAGCTCGGGCGAAGGCCGCGGCCTGGCAGGACAGCTCTCCGAGCTGGATCGCGACCCGTGGGGCAGGCCATACCGCATCGTGACGAAAAGGCTTCGCCCATGGGCGCCTCCAGTCTCGGAGACGCTGGACCCCCAGTTCCTCCAAAGGGTGGTGGACACACTGTTCCCCACCCGGGGGAGGGACATTCCGGAAAAGTCCGGCCCTCCTCCAGGATGGACGGAGGAACTGGAGGTGTCCAGGCACGAAATGGTCGCGGCCTTCGCCCGCATTAGGGGCAAAGCGAAGGCGCCCGGGCCAGATGGCATTTATGCCAAGGTCTGGGCCAGGGCGTCGCCCATCGTAGGGGAGGCACTTCGTGCCACGTACACGAAGTGCCTCCGAGAAGGTACCTTCCCCAGGAGGTGGAAGAGGGCCCGGCTTGTCCTCCTCAAAAAGGAGGGCAAGCCCGCGGAGAGTCCCTCCGCGTTCAGGCCCCTCTGTATGCTGGATGATGCGGGCAAGATTTTTGAGCGAATAATCGCTAACCGCATCATCCGGCATATGGCCCGGAACGGTCCTGAGCTGTCCCCCGAACAATACGGGTTCCGAGAGGCGCGATCGACGATTGACGCGATACGTCAAGTTCGGTCCCTCTCGGAATCCCTAACGGGGGACGGGATGGTGGCGTTGGCGATATCATTGGATATCGCCAACGCCTTTAATAGCCTCCCCTGGGGCGAGGTAGTGGCGGCGCTGAGCGAGCACTTTCGCTTGCCGCCCTACCTCGTCGCCATCGTTCAGGACTATTTCCGGGAGAGGGAGCTGGAGTTCCGCGATAAAGACGGACTCCAGCAGCGGAGGGACGTGTCCTGCGGCGTTCCACAGGGGTCTGTGTTGGGCCCCCTGCTATGGAACGCCGCATATGACAAAGTGCTCCGCACGGCCCTCCCCCCTCGCTGCTACGTAGTCGGCTACGCCGACGACACGTTCATAGTAGCGGGGGGACCTCCTGGGGAAGAGCAGTCGCCAATGGCGACTGGGCTGTGGCCTGTGTCGTCGGTGCCATTAAAGGCCTGGGCCTGAGGGTGGCCCCGGAGAAAACAGAAGCCATCTTCTTCCACGATGGCTCCTCCGGGGAACCGCCCCAGGCCTTCGTCCTGGTGGACAACACCCGTGTCCAGATGGGTGCAACCCTGAAGTACCTTGGGTTGCACCTGGACGGTCGCTGGGCCTTCGTTGATCATTTTGATCAGCTGGCCCAGCGGTTGGTCAGGAGGGTAGACGCCCTCAATGGGTTGATGCCCAACCTCCGGGGTCCGAGGGTGGGTGCTAGACGCGCGTACGCCCTCGCGGTCATGTCCGGGGCGCTGTATGGCGCCCCGGTGTGGTTCCGCGAGGCGCTGGCCAGCCGCCGCATCAAAAAGGTGCTGCACGACGTGCAGCGGCGGCTGGCGAGAAGGATAACGCGCGCGTTTAGCACCGCTCCCAACGCGGCAATCATGGCCCTGGCGGGGCTCCCCCCGGCGGAGTACACGGCCGATGCCCTGGCGTGGACTTACGCCAGGGCAAAAGCCATCCGCCTCGAGGGGGGGGTAGTTACCCCCAGGGCCGCCGCGTTGTTACGGGAGAGGGCCCGTCGGCGGGTGATGAGGACCTGGAAGAGGGACCTTATCGTCAACCCGCCGGCGGCCGGATCTCGGATCTTGGAGGCCGTCCTACCAAACCTGGACGAGTGGGTGGGCCGCCCGTTTGGCGGCTTGTCCTACAGGACGACACAGGTGCTCACCGGGCATGGCTGCTTCGGTGAGTACCTGTGCAGGATAAAGAGGGAGCCGACGACACGGTGCCACCACTGTGGTGCCGCCCGGGACTCCGCGCGGCACACGCTGGAAGACTGTCCAGCGTGGGAAGAGCTGCGCGGAGTCCTGAGGGCTGAGGTAGGAAATGACCTCTCCCTGCCGGCCATCATTAGCCAGATGGTCGGCAGGGAGAGCGCATGGAAGGCGGTCTCCTCCTTCTGCGAGCGAGTCATGCTGCAGAAGGAGGAGGCCGAAAAGGTGCGGGAGCGTCAGCCTGGGGGTCGTATGCCCCCAGGCGACGCGATGAACAGAAGGGGCGGCGGAGACGGGGGTCACGTTTCGTCTCGGCCCCCGCCCCGACCGCCCCGACAGAGAAGAAGCGGCCCCCGCCCTCGGAGTTTCACCGGGCGGCGGCGGTGCAGAAGAGCCGTGGCGGTCGCCCCCTCCCACCCCACTATCGAGGAGGAGAGGGACGACGGCGACCGCCACGGAAATGATGATGAAAGGGAGCGACCCCCCTCCCCTATGGCTGCCGGCCCAGCTTTTGGGACGCGCAGCCGTGGGAGGAGGGCCCCCCACCGCATTAGTGAACCCGGCGAGGCAGATCCGACCTGACGGTCCGGGGGGGCCGACTCCGAGACGTAGCTCGGAGCCGTACCCCCCCCCCCTGCCTCGCCGGGGAGGGGGGAGAGGGAGGATTCTCCCCCTCCCCCCAGTGTAGTTAGGAGGGCCGCGCCGCCGCACAGGGCGGCGAGAAGAGGCCCGGGGTTACGGCGGGGGACGGACACCCCGGGCTTTACCCCCAAACCAACAGGGGAAGAGCCGGGGGGGGGCTGGTGTCCCCCTCCCCCGACCTAGGGCTGTCAGACCCAAGAGCCCTGCCGGGAGTGCCCACGTGGACGCTCCCGGCGCGACGAATCGGCCCACGGCCGACCGGGTCCGGGGGGCTCCGGAAGTATGCTGCACGCGTTCCCGGAGCCCCCCAGTCATGGACCAGGGCAGGACACCCGGAGAGGTTTTAGTGGGTATGTCCCCGCCGACACGTCGTCGGCGGGGAAGAGCCCCACATAACCACCAGGCCTCCCCCGAGGCCTGGGGTATGCGGTAACGCATTTCCTCTACGTTATCAAAAAAAAAAAAGGTGGGGGGAGGGGGGATACGCGCGCTCATCGCGTGCGTGTATAAATGAATCACGTAAAAATCCTTGCTCAACATGGTCTGGCTATCAAGACATTTGCATACAAAATTTCGAATCATTTCATTATCCTTGTCCTGAAAAAGTACGTCACAAAAAACCTACGGTACAGAAAATATTGTTCTTTAAAAAACATTTTCTCCACAGAATAATAGTAAGATTACTTAAAATTACTTTGAAACTTATATTATCCCTCATAACATTTTTTACAATTGCAAATGTTGGCAACAGATTAGTTAGTAGAAAAACCGCAAACAGAAAACATACTCTGTTATAGTCAATTATGGTAGCACATTTTTTTAATATGCAATAATCTTGGTAAAATATATGACAGAATGGTTAACAGTAAGCAAATGTCGAACATATTGATGACAGACTGTTAACAAACGCCAAGCAGTTTTTTTATTGCAAATAGTGTTAGCAAACATCACGTAAAAATGCAGCAGCATCTGTTGATCAAAATACATAAGATTGACAGTCGATAGCGAACAAGTCAATCGAATATATTGACGACATATTCACTGAATCCAAAAGATCTATCTTTAAAGTCGTACACCTGCGAGTAGTACGCGGTATCGCCGCTAGATGGATGTGACAGTGCTTATATCTCGTACATAAAAAACTCAACATATGGAATAAAAGGCACAGCAATATTTTTTCATTTTTCAAATTTTCTCGTCTTGTTTTGGATTAGAGAACCTCATCACAATACATTTATTAGACACAGAATTTATCGAGTTAATTAATTATAGTTTGCAATTCAGTCAATCAATAAGTTTTTTTATGTTAAATAGAATATTCAACTCACGTTTTTGTCTCTTCTTTATCGACTTTTACTTTTTCTACAATTATTCCAATTATCTCTTACCTGTACCACATCCGAAATAAAAAATGTCGGCTAAATCTCGTACAGATAGATGTATGAATCCATTCAAGAAACTTGGTGAAAAAGGACATTGTGGTAAAGATTTACGAGTGATACCAAAATTCATTCGGGACAAATTTCCTGAGATACCAATTCTAAAATTTGTTGTGCATGTAGGAAAAAAAGTAGGACTGAATATGTTGATATGTCTTTAGATGAATCTAATGATTGTGTCACAAATATGGAATGTGATGGAAGCTCATTAACAATGGATATTGATAACTCAGAGATTTCTTATAATGAAGATAACATTCGATCACCTAGAGAAATTGAACTGGAAGAAATGCTTGATGGTCTTAAACAAAAATTTTCCACCTTGAAACACAATGATCCTTTAAGGGTGCGAATTCTCACTATAGCTCCGTCGTCTTGGAGTGTGAGAAAAATAGTAAAAGAATTTGGTGCATCACGATATTTAGCAAAAAAATCTAAGGAATTGAAATTCAACCATGGAGTATTAGCTGATACTACTAAAAGAGTTGGGAAAGTTTTACCGCAAACTACTGTTGAAAAAGTAGTTGAGTTTTATAATAGTGATATAAACAGCAGGATAATGCCTGGAATGAAGAATGCCATTTCCTTAATAAATAATAATAAACGGATAATAGTGCAAAAACGTTTTTTACTATTAAATTTAAAAGAACTGCATGCCTTATTTAAAGAATCCAACCCAAAATATGATGTTAGCTTTAGTACATTTGCTAAACTTAGACCTAGAAATTGCATACTCCCTGGGGCTTCTGGAACACATTCCGTTTGTGTTTGCACAATCCATGAAAATGTCAAGTTAATGATTGATGCAATTGATGTACGGAAACTAACAGAAAATATAGACAAGCCACTTTCCAATTATAAAGATTGTTTGAATGAAATTATATGTAAGGAATCGAATTCTGATTGCTATCTTGATAAATGTGATCAATGCCCAGGTACTACCGAGCTTTCTACAAAGCTTTCTAAACTATTGGACGATTCATGCATTTCCCATGTTCAATGTTCTTTATGGACCGGAACTGATCGATCAACTCTATTAACGGAACAGTTAAAAGTTGATGAGTTCATAAACGAGTTATGCAACAAATTACAAATTCTGAAATCTCATTCATTTATCGCCAAACAACAAATGCTTTTCATTTCAGAAAAAAAAGAGAATCTTTGTGAAGATGAAGTAATTGTCATGTTTGATTTTTCTGAAAACTATTCATATGTTTGTCAAAATGCCTCACAAGCATTTCACTTCAACAATGATCAGTGTACTGTGTTTCCTGTTATTTACTATTATAAAGAAAATTCTGAATTGAAGCACAAGAGTAATGTATTTTTATTAGAGAGTTTGAAACACGATACCGCTGCCGTTTACACTGTACAAACATTATTAATTCCAGAGATTTTAAAAAATGTCAAAA
Source organism: Solenopsis invicta (assembly GCF_016802725.1). NCBI lineage: Eukaryota > Metazoa > Arthropoda > Insecta > Hymenoptera > Formicidae > Solenopsis > Solenopsis invicta. Next base: position 50,172 of record NW_024105259.1, read on the forward strand.
ATCTTAAAAGAGTATTATACATGACGGATGGGGCGAAACAGCATTTTAAAAATAAATTTCAGATTGCTAACTTAGTGCATCATAAACATGATTTCAATATTCAAGCAGAATGGCATTACAGTGCGACTGCTCACGGTAAAAGTGCTTATGATGGCATTGGTGCTACTTTCAAAAGAGAGGCATATAAAGCAAGTCTTGTTGCTAAACCACAGGATGCAATACTAACATCTCAAGTTCTTTTTAATTGGGCTAAAAAACATTTCAATAACATAAAGATTTTTTATTTACAAAAAACTGACCATGAGAAGGTAAAAAGAAAACTTAAGAAGAGATTTGAAACTGCACCGCCTGTACCACAAATTCTTAAAAATCATGGGTTTATAGTTGTGGACGAGAATAAAGTACTAATCAAAAGGTATTCCAATGATACAAATGGAATACTATGGCAGTTATGAGAACAAAAGTAAGAAATATAGGATAAAAATAAAAAAATATTTCGTGAAACATCTATCTACATATACAGACACACATACACATACACGCACACACGTACACACGTGAGAGGCCAGGAAACTCACGTAAATCAAGCACCCCAAATGTGAGAGGCAAGGGGACTCACGTAAATCAAGCACCTCGAATGTGAGAGGCAAGGGGACTCACGTAAATGTAAATCAAGCACCCCGAATGTGAGAGGCAAGGGGACTCACGTAAATCAAGCACTCCGAATGTGAGAGGCAAAGGGACTCACGTAAATCAAGCATCCCGAATGTGAGAGGCTAAGGGATTCGCGTAAATCAAGCATTTCAAACATGAGAGTTAAAGTGACTAATATAGATCAACTATCTCAAAAAGAGGAATATAAGTATAGTATAAGTTTCAAAGTAATTTTAAGTAATCTTACTATTATTCTGTGGAGAAAATGTTTTTTAAAGAACAATATTTTCTGTACCGTAGGTTTTTTGTGACGTACTTTTTCAGGACAAGGATAATGAAATGATTCGAAATTTTGTATGCAAATGTCTTGATAGCCAGACCATGTTGAGCAAGGATTTTTACGTGATTCATTTATACACGCACGCGTATGAGCGCGCGTATCCCCCCTCCCCCACCTCCCCCCACACACACACTCACACACTTACACATAAGGATTAGACCTCTGCTACGTCATATCTTGCACATTTATTCACGTTATTATGTATTTTTTCAAAGGCTTTTTTCATTCTAGCCGTGATATTAGGTCCGCCATTTTGAATTTTCCAAAAGGCCAAACGGCATCAAAAAATAGACATTCAGTTAATGTTAATATATATATATATCACGCTCGCTCGTTCTCAAACAGTTTAACAGATGTAAGGTTATGAGTTTATGTCCCTTTGTATAATTAATGAAAATAATAATAAAACCATATAAAAAGAATGCAAGGGTTACTTGAACGTTTACTAATTGCTTACTTTAAGTATCCACATGTTTTGTAAATGCTGACAGTGAGATATCATTTTTCTTTACATCATAAATAAACTGACGATTGAAACAAGTATTTAATAAATAAATGAATATACGAGAATAATTCTTATGACTGTAGTATGATTAATTTTACAAGCTGAGTTCTAGAAGTCACTGATTAGCGGAGCCTCTCTGAATTCTAAAGTATGTAATTCAATTAACAAATAAAATATGTTTATTTTGTATGCTATTCATTGTAACAATTTTATTTCAATGCTATTATAAAAACAATTCAAAATAAACTTACCTCATTCATTTATTGAATCACACTCTTCTGAATTCCGAGAGACTCACAATGCTGTAACCTTTATTACTTTGCTTGTAAAATTAAACATACTTCAGTCATAACTTATTTATATTGCTTATTTATATTGCTTTCATCTAATATTTCATGTTTTTTCAGTTATTGTTTTCTGTTGTAAAGCAAGTTTTTCAAATTTTGATGTAATGGTGGTGTTTTGAAAGAATACATGAAAGAAATCCATTTAAAGGCACGTTTGTATTAATTATAATTAATATATGATAAGAAGATTAAATGTTTTTCTTAAACATAATCAGAAATACGTGTATCGCATTTGAAGTCTAGATAATTTAAAAACTAAATAGGATGGATACTGACGCTGAATTCTACCACGAAGGTTGTCACAAATTTTTTACATTTTCAAATTTTTCTTTTTAAATAAAAAATTGTTTACGCAACTACTGATGAAGGATTAATATTGTAAAAGAATTACTAAATGGACCCAATAAAAGAAAATATTACAGTGGTTATAAAACTAGAAAGTGATCTAAAGAGTCAGAAGCGCACTTTTGCATGCGATTGTTTTATATAGAAGTTTCTTCTCCGTTCACAAATAATATTGCACGATGCACATTTTCTCAGTATCATTTATGAAACTGTATTAAGACAGCCCTGTTTACAATAAAAGTAAACGACTGCTAATAATAGTAGTCATTTAAATAGAGCTGTCTATTAAGAATTGTTATTTTACTATAACATTTTACTATAACATTTTGTTTTTAGCACTAAATTAATATTTCCGTAATATGCTTGAGAGAGAATGATGGTGACGCCGGAGAGGGGGAGGGGGGAGAAATACTCAGTAAATTATGCAATTGATTATCAATTTAAAAATATCCTTGGAAGATTTATTTTAATGTATGAAGGCTTACAATATATTTGTATTTTTTTTTTAATTTGAGCGTATGAAAATAGCGTATGAAGACTTCTTATTTTGTAATTCAAAATTATTGATGACTATAAAATACTTTTCTTCGAGAAAAGTAATTGAGCTACTTATTCAGTCTTTAGATAAGAATAAAATTTTGAGATCATTTTCTTTGCATTACTCAAAATGGATTGTACTTCGTTAAAATTGCGGATGTTGAAATCTTACGCATTTTGCTACTAATTATTCCTTACTTGTTTACTGATAGAATTTGTAAATATTATAAAGATCAATTAAAAAATTGAAAATTATTTGAAACAGATTAACGCGTAAATACTTATGATAAGTAAATAATATTTAAGCGGTAATACTAAAGAATACTACCTCACCGATTTTGATGGAATTAAGTTCTTTCGATGCGTTTTCACATAAAACAAACGAATTTGGCAGAAAAAAGTGTCGCTCTGCCCCGCGAACCGAGATATCAATTACCAAAGTTGACGACTATTCGGGTTAGGATTCCTATCATATCGACAAGATGTAGCGACGTGACTGCATGTTCCTTGGCCATATGCGCATGCTCTGTAGCACAAACCAAAAAGCGTGCAAAATTCGACATTTGAGCTACATTCCAAAATATCCTCTCTGAGGATAATTTGACTAAATATAATATAGTATACTAACATACGTTCAGTATATATTTCCAGTAAAATATTCCTGAAAGAACGTTTTGGAATCTAACATTGGTGTAATTGTTAACAATTGTCGGTTACATACAGAACAACTTAAATTGCTGATTCTCTTTTGTTTTGTAACTAACCTTTCCTCAATTTGTCTAAATCTACAGTACCGTTCTCTTGTCTATCGCATCAACATGCAACTGCACGAATTTTTAGCAGTAACGCATGATAAGGAACGATTACTGAATTATTTAATACATCACAATTTACTAATTAGTGAAATAGAATGTCCACGTTGCAACAATATTTTAAACATTAATAGAAACAGTCTTTTATTTCGTTGTTACCAAACATCTTATGAAAAAAATAAACATAAAAAAAAAGTTAAGAAGATATGTAACTTTTAAATAAGTGCAAAAGTGGATACGTGGTTCAGTCAAAGTAATTTAAGCTTGGAAACAATATGCACGCTAACTGCATATTTTATTATGTTAAGGCTTCCAAGACATCAGTTTTTATGCACGGAATTACAACTGTTCGAGTATTCGATTGTTGATTGGATTTCCTTTTGCCGAGAAGTAAGTATAATAAATATATTAATGCTTTGAATATCTTATGACATGTATTTATAAAAATATACAAATGATAGGTTTGCATCTATTGGGCCAAAAATAACTCAACTAAACTTGAAGGACCAAATACAATAGTTGAAATAGATGAGGCCAAAATCGGCAAAAGAAAATACAACCATGGTCGAATAATCGAAGGCAAGTGGATCTTCGGAGAATCTACGAACGAAATACAAAAATTTCAACTACCACGCAAAACAATTTGGATTTAAAACTTAGACTTGGGATGGGTTGAATTAGAAAAAATAAAGGGGGGAGGGGCGAAACCCCTTTCCCTTTCAAGCATTTACTTACGGCACGATAATTTAATAAATATATTCATTTTTCATTGAAATCACTCATTTTGCTTTACATACGTTTCAAATTCGCGCACTTTTCGTGTATATATGTGGCCACGGCGCATGCTCAAGTCGCTACATCTCATCGATATAAGAGGTATCCTAATCTGAATAGTCGTTGACTTTGGTAATTGATATCTCGGTTTGCGGGGCAGAGCGACACTTTTCTGCCAGATTTATTCATTTTATGTGAAAACGCGTCGAATGAACCTAATTTCATCAAAATCGGTGAAGTAGTAGGTATTCTTCAGTATTATCTAAAATACAAGTGTCGTGCAAATCGTGGTTAAAAAAACTTAGTCGACGTTAGACGTGCGTTAAACGTGAAACAAAAGGCAAAACTCATTCACAACAAGTTCACTGTCGATCCCGTATTCACCCCGTTCGAATTGCTAAGTCGTTATTTCTCAAATCGCGTAACAAGCAGTGTCTCTTACACTTGCCACAAAAAAAATGCTTGTAGTGATATAAAATGTTTTTCTAATACTGAAATCTTTTTTATTTTTTATATTATACTTAAATAACTTAAAATCAACAAAGGTGTAAGTACAAAAAAATAGACAATATAATGTTACGTCTGGCGAGAAAATTTTTATTTTTCCGCGCGTACTAATAATAGCCTAATTAGAATCCGGAAACATCCTCCGATCAGTTAGTTACATCCCGCATCAGTATCATAAATCGATATCGCTCGATTTCAAATCTCATACGGCTTGGCTACATCGTGCCGCCCCCTCGACGCGCAACACCCGCGAGCGTCCATCGGCGCGAGACAAACATCGTGCGCGCCGACCCCTTCTGATACCACCAAGCTCCGCGCGTTGGAATTCTATTCATCTTTCCAACTTAATATAAAATATTAAGAACAGCAAATTTATAATTATCGAAACGTGATCCCCTCATGGACGCTTCCCACTGCTGCGCCATGCAACTCCGATCGAAACAACTCTAAAATCACGGCCAATAAAAATGCCAAATAATTTTGAATCAATTAATCTCTTACGAACGATAATAAAACCTTAACTTTTTATACGTAAAACTACTGCATGTGCTTGGCGCTATCGCCTCGCACACTCTCAATTCTAATATAAATTCTATTAAATTCTATTAATTTTCTGAACACTGGATTTCGCGTCGGGGCTTGGTATGCGGTGCCCCCGCGAGTCGCGATCCCCGGAGAAGTCTACAAGCGCTCGCGCGATATAGGCGCAAGCCGCGCGGTCGCGGAACGGGGCGGGCTTCTAAGGGCTATGCGTTACGAAAAATTATCGCTCCAAATTTTCCGCGAACCTGAGAAATCGTCCCACAACACCTCTTGCCCATATCCTTGCCTATAATAAAGAGCGAATCGGAGCTCGAAATTCAGATCAGTCTTGTTGGTCGAGTGAGATTCGCTGCCATCGGCGACCGCCAACGTTCAGACCTCCAGGTACGATCTCAGCGACGGAAGGGTTTTAATCCTGACGAAGACGTTGGTCTTCGGGGTGGCCCCGGTCGGATCGCCTCTTTTCCTCTCCCTCCTTCCCACCAGAGATCCTGAGAGTTGAACCACACCAAGCATTAGCTAGAGTGTGGCCTCACTCGTTTCTCTGCCTCCCTCCCTTTCATCCGAGCATTAGAGAAGACTCGCGAAAGCGACTCTCCGACGTCTCCCCCCCCCTCTCCTCTCCTACGACGTCGAAGAAGACTCGCTAACGCGACTCTTCGACACCGTCCTTCTTCCTTTCCTATCCCGTCGAGGAAGATTCGCTAGCGCGACTCCTCGACGCATTCACCGTCCCCTCTTTTCCCGAATAACACCCACCTCAACGGGTGTCCACTCCGACTCAGCGGATTCGTTTCTCATAACGTATACTCAATCATTAATTTATCTTACTAAAATTCGTAGATCTTTCATACTGAGCTCTCTCTCTCTCTCTCTCTCTCTCTCTCTTGGGGCGATGTGAAAAGACGTGCTTCATTTCTGCTCCGCTGTTCTTTCAACGTTTTATTGCTGTTCTCTGCCTCGCGAGGCCGTTCGTTGTGTACCGTTTAATCATGGGCTTTTTGGCTTGTTATCTGCACTCTGGATAAGCACATCTGGATCACCTTTGCATTATTTTTCTTGGTTTTCTTAAGTGCTATCTCTGTGGCCTAACCTAGTTCTGTTGCTGCTGGCTGTTCGGCATCGCCTCGTGCACGTGCTGTCCGCCTGACGGGTCCGTTCGTTTGCTGCTCTCGCTTGTGCGCGCCGTCGACTACAGTCCGTTCGTGTGTCGCTCGCCAATCGGCTTTGAACAATGACTCTCGCCTGCGTAGCTTGTAAACGTTTCATCGTTGTGGCCGATGCGCTGTGTTGTGACCGCGATCCCAAACACATTTTCCATGGGGCCTGCACTCGCGGCCGACAGGCCTCTGCTCCGGGCTCTCTTAATGCTCCGGGCTGCACTGTGCTATCCTGTCCTACCTGTCGGAAGCAGGGTATCCACGGAAATCTTTCCAACTCTCGCGGTCCCGCGCTCGTTGATAGTGAATCGACTTCAGCCGTTTCCTCTCTCGAGCCTGATTCTATCAAGGATCTCTTAGCTGCAGTACTAGCCAAGATTGAGGGCGTTGAGCACATCTTGCAGGATTTTCCCGTGTTGAGGAAGCAGCTTCGGGATCTTCCTGCAATCAGAGCGCAGCTGACCTCGTTGGAGCGTAGCGTTCAACAATCACTGGGTGTCATCGAAGCTAAAACTGAGGAGCTTGCGGGTGCTGTGCGTCGGGTTGATGCGGGGCAAGCCAGTTTGGATGCTCGCGTCCGCGCTTTGGAGGCGCGACCTTCCGGCGGGTCGGTTGCGTCCGCTTCCGCTTTCGAGGAGCGCATCGAGGCGCTTGAGCGCGCCAGGCTCAGCAGCGAGCTCATCATTTTCGGCGCAAAGGAGCTCCCCTCTGAGAATACTCGCACCGTCGTTGCCGACATCGCCTCTGCGTTGGGAGTTGCCGCCCCTCTCGGCGAGATTTCTACCTGCGTGCGTATTTCTGCCAAGGGAAATCGCCCAAGACCGATTGTTGTGAGGCTGTCTTCTGGCGAGGCTCGCGACCGATGGATCGACGGAAAGCGAGCCAAGGGAGTTCTTGAGGGTGCGGAGGTGTCTGAGGGGCTCTACGGATCTAGGATCGACCTCAACGAGAGGCTGACATTGTCCTCTCGGACTATCTTTAATGAGGCGAGGTCTGCGGTTCGCTCGGGCAAACTGCACCGCGCATGGGTTCGCGGCGGCCTCATCTACATCAAACGACACTCTGATACCTCTCCCATTCGAGTCCGTCACCAAGAACATCTGAACTGCCTCATGGCCGGCCCCCCGCCCCCCGTCGCGGCATCGGGCGTCGTAGCTTCGGCTGCCACCTCTGCAACATCATCGTCTACGCGCGAAGGCGTCGCGGCATCTGCGTTTTCACTGAACCAGAGCGCCGACGATCTCTCCCACCATCAACGGGGTCCTGCTGTTAAGCCTCGCGCATCCTTGACGGCCTCAAGGGATGCGTCTGGAGCTGAGTACATAGCTGTCGCCGGGCCCTCATCTTCCTCTGCGCTCAATCCCTGATCGGTTGCCTGTCCGACAACGTGGCCTTCTACACCTCCTACTGCAACTGATACACTCAGCCCCAAGACTAGCTCTGCGATTCCTCTTTTCACTCGCCCTTGTACTTTTCAGTTTCTATGCCTACTTATATACTACAATACTACTCTTATCTTATTTTTTCTTCTCTTCTTTTCTCTGCGCTTGTATAGCTTTCTTTATTTAGTTGAGCGGCCAGTAAAAGTATAATTCTATTTCGCTTTCGTTGCCATTACTTTTAATTTTTGCTCTGTATATCTTATTTTAATTTGCTCACATACCATAATATTATTTATGCTTTTGCTGTCTATCTCTCCTGCGTAGGCTATTTTCTGTTTTATTTTGTATTTCTTTTTATCTGTACCTCCACTGCGTTATTAGTTTGTAAGACTTCAATTTTCTTTGCTGTATTTCGTTACCTTTTCTATAATTAGTTATTAAGTGAACATTTGTACTTTTTCTTGCTCTGCTTATCTGTTTGTCCTTAGAGGGCTTGCCCTAGGACAGAAATAAACGCTCAATCAATCAATCAATCAATCTCTCTCGCGTTAAAGTCGTCTCTTCAGAAGACCGGTAAGTCATTGGCTTCCTTATACATTTACGTGGCAATCCTTCTCACTGATTCGATCATGCATCTCCTCAGGGAGCTATGGGCAGAAGAAAGGCACACCGCGCCTACGCGGGCGGACGAAAACGGTTCTTCCGTAAGATGATCCGAGAACTCAACGCTGCGGGCGAGTTTGACCCGTCAGTTTTTCCGCCTCCGCGGCTTAGCCCCTTGCCCTCTCCTAGAGAAGTGGACGAGGCTCTGGGCTACGGATCGTCCCATACCCAGGAGGTTCCCAGGAACTTGGGGAACTGCTCACCTGAATCCCCGCCCCCCGTTCTGGACGACGTAGTCGTCCCACAAGTAACTCCAAAGAGTGTTAGAGCGGACAGGAACCCGCGGGTTAACTCGGCCAAGGCATTCCCCGATCTTGTGCCAATTCGGGTCCCTACCAGGCCGCTGCCTCTCAGGCTAACCACGCGGAAGCCAGCCAATACAAGCCTCACGCGCAGAGGGCCCCGGATTATTGAGGACATCAAGGCCCCGTTCAAAGTCCGGAGGACCCCTTCGGGTTACTTCATAGTGTTATAACACGCGACAATCACTATATGGTTCAACTTCCTCATTACACATACTAAATATATATATATATATACATTTATATTCAACTATCGTGCATGCTCTGTCATTCATTTAACCCCACCCCAAGCTCAATCACGCATGTCCGACCTCCTTCGACTTTAGTAAAAAATTCATTAAAGCTTCCCAAATTCACTGCGTATTCATTACACAATTACATATATATATATATATATATATATATATATATATATATATATATATCCTCCCAAAATATCTCCTAGTACTTGCATAAAAGAATTGTCGTGCGTCGGGGCGTGTCACCGCACGATTCCGATTCTCGACTGGTGACAGCTGCCTAAATACCAAAGAACCAAAAGATCTACGTCCCGGATCGCAAACTCGCGAATCCGCGGACGTAACAATAATAAAGCTAAAAATTGCACTACTTTTCCATATTCCTAGTTTATCTGTTATATACAAACTCTTCAAGAAATGTCAAATAATATGTATCGCTTCATATCTTATAGCTATCTTTTTTATTGGAAGGATTAGCTCTTATAAGTGTATTTCTATTTGCAGGTTATTATTTTAATGATGTTATTCTTGAACAAGCATTTGATAATAAATTCCTATATTCTTTAGGAGTTATTGCAATATTGTTTACTTCTATTTACTCAGGGAAGTTAATTTTGGGCATTTTTCATAATAAGTCGTCAGAAAAATCTTATTGTAGAAAAGCTCCTTTGATTATGAATATTTCAATATCATTATTAATATTAGGATGTATTTTCTCTGGATGGTACAGATATAATAGTTTATCTCTTACTACATCTAAATGTTTTAATAATAGTATCTTGTTTAGTAATGTGTATGAAGTAGATAAAATGATTAATTCTATCCCTTCAGTATTTGGTATTATAGGCCTTGTCCGCATGGGGCAACAAAACACACGGGAACTTTCCACCGTGGCTTAAAATCTTATTAAATAATTTTACTCTTTTGTGTACTCTTCTCCAGCTTCTTCTTCAAGCTTGCTGCACGCCCGGCTTCTCTAAATGTAAAATACGCATGACTAAGCTCTTTATTGTGACTTGATATCCCATTTGCTGAAAGCGCTCTGTTGCAATTAGGATTAATAATCTCTCCTTTCTCTCTCTCTCTCTCTCTCTCTCTCTCTCTCTCTCTCTCTACCTCTCTTTGCTCCTTTGTCTCGTTACATCGCCTTTGTATCGTTCCAACGAAAATTATTACACAACCGAAAAAATCCGCGCAGCTTTGACATAGATGTACTTATGAGAATTTTATGACTTGATGAATGCTTTTCATTTATATGGCTTTTAGCGAAACTAATATCTATTTGAGATAGCTTCGATTCGCATCGATAGTTGCAATACGATAAGAGAGTAAAAAGCATCTATTATACTCGTGAATTGATGTCAACGTTTTAAGTGATGTAAAAATATCTGTTTCCGAGCTTTTAACGTTTTTTTAATAAGTTTTATTATTTTTAATGTGTTTGCTCCTTTTCAAATTGAAAGAGTAATAACATTTCGTGTAATTCGATTCTCCATTATTTAGTCATGTTCTAAGAAGGTAGTACGGCGGCGGGCAGAATGAGCCCGGCGCCCAAGCCTAAGCTTCATAAGGAACTTACTCGGCCGTCTAATGGTCGTGTTTGTCGCTGAAGTTTCGGGCGACGTTGGGGTCTAATACATGTTTACACATGAGACGACGACTTTATGTCGTTGTACCGCAATTTACATTATCCGACGTGGTGGCCGCTCACATTACGGTGTAAGCCGGCGTTCTTTAAAATTTAATTACGCGGCCGCGGCCACAACTTTGAATGAATCTTCCGTGAACTTCGAGTAGGTGTGGCGCTCTTACTACGGATCTTAAGAACGCCTAAGAACTTCCATTATGTAAGATTTTTTATCGGCTTAAAAAAAGAAAGGGAGGGGAGAGATGAAAGAGAGAGAAAGAGAAAGACGGAAAAATTAAGTTGCGTGATGCCGCTAAGTACGCTTAAGTATCCGTAAGGGAAAATGGAATAAGAGCCACATCACAGTTTTCCTGAAGTTCTTAACAAGCACCGCGAAAAAGGCCGAGAGCCGCGCAACGTGCCCGATAAATTACGCTCGCGTTCCGAAATTCTCGTGCTCGACGTCGCGCGAGCCGCAAGAATGGAGCGATTAATGAGCGCGCTACGTTCCACGCTCTCTCGAAGTCTTTGCACGAATACCGTGAGAACCACGCAGACAATGCAATTCAATGAAACTTGTAACAAACCGCCTTTCCGCTCCCCCCTCGGACCGTCCACCGTTTCGGGCTGTCCGACCGAACAACCGCCGGACAGCGAAAACACGGCGCATAGCGCCGATAAGACACACCAACACCGGCCTAGCGCGAGTTGACGCATCCGCACGTGAGATCTCCGTGGCAGATCTCCGCGCACGCACGCGCTCGACCAGAGTGGCGACCGCCGGACCGATCTCGTGCGGCGGGGAGACCACCCACCGATTCCGTACCGTTCCGTACCCCCGCACTGTCCCTGCCATCGAGATTCAGGTATATAAACGCCGCCGTTCCGAGAGTCGAGCGGTCTTCTTCTCCGTCCGCTCTCCTGTCCGTAGAAGAAAACCTTCCTAGTGCTCACAGGGAGTTAAGCGCCTTAGCTTCCGTCAAGAAGTCTTGACAAGAGCCGTCCGCCTTCCTCAAACCGCCGGTTCACGGGCTCAAGTCCACCTTGGGCTCCACCAGGGGATCCTGGTAGTCGGCACGTCCCGATCCGCCGTCCCCGCTTGTGTATCGACTCACGACCTGCGGTGTGGAGTTCCGCGCCTCTACCAAGAGCTCTTGGCGTGAGTCGATCACCACCGCCGAACATCGCGGTATTAACCGCCTCGCGCCGGAATCGAGACCCGCGTACAGCTGTACCGCGCGCGCGTCGCCTACGGCCGTGGCCGCGGCCTTCGGCAAGGCCACGGTCCCCGCGCATCAACAAAAGATTCCGAGTTCCCCGAAACCTCGGCTCGGAAATTCCTCGAACCAAGCCTTGTAAATAGCTTCGTGTACGATACCGCGTCAAACGCACGTGTAAATACCATTCGTCCGTCCGCGCGCTCCGATTTCCGTCTGTCCGTCCGCGCGTAATCTTTAAGTTCTGTTGCGTCCGTCCGAGTGTCACCGCCATCCGTCCGTCCGCGCGTCGTGGCTAAACCGCCACACTACTCCTACACTGTACGCTTTCTTACGCGAAATAAATTCGCTTATTTTATACCAACAACACCCGAAAAGTCTAGTTCTCTTGGCGACCTCAATCCGCGTCCTAGTCCGCCGAATTCCCGCCGCCCCGTGCGTAGAAAAAGACGGGTCGTTACAAACTGTCGTTTACGTATACGTGAACGACGTGTCGATGCCGCCGATAGTATCCTGGAGATACACTGAGCACCCTTCTCGGCCTCGCGTCATCATTCCGTCGAATGAAGGGCGAAAACTCCGTTCTCGTCTATCTGACTCGACTCACATTTCACTTATTAAAAAGTCGACATTGAATTTTATTGTGACAAAAACTGTCTAAGATTTCGAACCACTTAATTGTAACCACTTTTTTAAAATTATTTTAGAGATTGATATGTTTTAAAAGTAGTTATAAGACCCCAGATACGTTGCCCTTGGGCGCGAACGTGTAGGAACTGGATATCGTGGCTGCAGCTAGCGAGTGCCACCGCTACGAACAATGATTATTTTTCATTGTTTGTAGCAGTTTTATTTCCGGGTTTTCTTTGTGAGACTTATTGAGATTTTTGCGTTGTGTAAATACCCGCGAGCGCATCCACGATGACGTAGTTGAAATTGCTCAATAGCTATCCCCCAAAAGAAATTTTCATGCGCGAAACTTTTCCAGTAATTGAATCAATATTTTCTCCCTGACGTTGAAAGAGTTTTAATTGCCTTGTCTGGTGCACCTGAAATTGATAGCGACAAAGACCGGATTGGCAATCGTACGAGTGAAAAATCTTTAATTTTAACAGATCGTTTTTTAACAGATTTTGTAACTATTTAGAGCAAGCCGATTTTAATATATTTGTGAAAAAAGTGATGTTTCTATATATTTATTATATATCAATATTGAGTATAACACATGCGAAATTAAGGGTAATATTTAATTAAATATACAATAATATGCAGAAGAGTTTGTTAATAATAATTAAATCTAGATAATAGTTACTAAACTCTGGTAAAATAATTTTAATTAAATGTTTCAATATATAATAATATATATTTATATATGTATACGTCCGAATATTTAATAAAGGATAACGGTACTTCCCTAACATTCTATATTTTTTATTGCTTTCAGAACATAACCCAAGACATTTGACACAAATATGACACAAAAACCAACAAAATTTCAATTGGACAATAAAAATTATTATTATATTGGAGCTGAAGTATCCAAATATTTAAATTTAACTAATGGTAGACTGTATAAACTATATCCAGGCCTGTATAAGCGACAAATTAATAAACAAGAACGACAAGTTATAATCGACAAAGGCTATAAAATTACAAAATTACCTACTGCTAAGATTTTACTATTACGTGCAAACGAGATAGATGAGATTTTCAGTGGTCAAGGCGACAAATATAAAGAAGACACTTCGGAGATAACTAATTTGGAACAAGGTAATTTGGAAACTTTGCCAAATTTATTATAGATTTATACGCGGTTGAAAAATTTAAACAATTTACACATGTGAAACATTAATTTATAATATATTTTACAGAAATAACAGTAGACCAAAAAAGTGGATTATGCAATAAGGTAATTTAAATTAATTTATGATTTTACAAGTGGACTAATATGTTCATAAAATTTTTTTAACAGATGAAAATTATGTCTGATTTATTAAAAAATTTAACTAAAAACTTTGAAACTCACAAAAAGTCTACGGACGAAGAAATTGCACATCTTAAGAAACAAATAGAAAAATTAAGTTCAAAGTCACGGTAAGAAAAAAACTTTATATTAATTTGTTTTTATATTTAAGATTTAAAAAATTTTTTTTATTTTTAGATAAAAGAAAATCAGGAATCGTTGCCCTCAAAAATATCTTCAACATTGTGATAAAATTGTTTGATTTATGTGTTGAGTTAATCGTGTTTTAAATCCATTGTTAATTTATTTACGATAGATATTATAAGACAAATTACCTGAACTGTGGGTGAGGGAAGCGGTATAATGGCGATGACGGGTCTAGCCTTGTAATATTTTTTCATAAGCGCATCGCCGATCTTACGAGAACTGGGTAACGTTCGCCAACACGTTCTCATAGTACATGATCCAGATACACTATGACATTTGTTAAATAAAATAAATCAACATGTAAACAGAATAAAATTCCATTTTCTAGTTATTCTATTTTTTTAAATAAAATATCGATTGTCGGACAATAATGAAGAGAATCTGAAACACCATGGTATTTTCACAGTCCAACACGTTCTCACAGTGCATGATCCAGATACACCGTGACATTTGCATTCCGTATTCAAAAGAGCCTTAACAATCTGTAAAGAAAGATAAAACGTTAGAAATAATATAATTCCCATAATTGCGAGAATCTTTATCTGGTGTTTCAGATTCTCTTCATTATTGTCCGATGATAGATATTTTATTTTAAAAAATAGAATGACTAGAAAAATGAAATTGTATTCTGTTTGATACATGTTGATTTATTTTATTTAGCAGTGAAAGATTTCTGCTCGTATTTCCCCTCGTATTAATTTCACACAAGTACAAATATATGAGATTTGTATAGAATCTCTCGAAATATATCTATATATCATATCGAAATAGATTACAACTTACACCCGTGCACTTAATAAAGTGTATATCGATTTGTTTAACATATTTAAAAATAACATTAAGATGATTATAAGTATATACATATAGGCACAACCATATCTAGAGGCGCGGTCGCGACTCGCGCCTGTGTAGAAAAATTTTTTTTATGAAAGTCACAGACCGACCCTTTTTTACGCGAGTCAGCGAGTTCCAAGCACGCGAGATTATCAGATCTCAATAACGGCTAAACCGAGTTCTGAGAAGTCTCAAACGATAGCATGGCCCCGACTTGTATAATAAAAGTGTTTTTATTTTTTCTGTCCGTGCCCTACGAGCGGAGATATCGCGACGCAAAGTCTAAATATTCTACATTTCATTTAATAAACGTCGTCATCGCATAGAAAAAGCAGAAAAGACGTAAGAAAGAACGCCATAAATGTAACACTTGTGAGATATGCGTTATAAAAAAAATTTGCGAAATAAGTTTTAGTTCCTTTAACATTTAAGTAATTCTTATTGTAAGTTAAACTTAAGATACCACTTGAATTTTATTTAAAAAAATAAAAATTCTGTTAAAATATAAATTGTCACGTCCGCGACGTTGCGAGTATAAATTTTTTCGACACCGGTATAAAACAGACGGGCAAGCCGGCATTCGCTAACAAATCTAACTGTCAGGTCGCATCCTGTTCTTAACATTTTCCAGCGCCGGATAGTCGCGGCAGAATGATCTGCACGCACGGCCAGTAAGTCATAAAAATCATAAACTAATGTCTATTTAACATTTCCCAGCGCCGGATAGTCGCGGCAGAGCAATCTGCACGCACGGCCAGTAAATCGTAAAATCATATTTAACATTTTCCAGTGACGGAAGGTTGCTAGAGGAAAACTGCGCCTACGACACTCGAAAAGTAATAAAATCTCAATCCGACATTTCTCAGTGCCGGATGGTCGCGGCGGAGAAGTCCGCTCGCACGGCACTTGAAAGACACCGCGACAGAGAAATCTGCTGCGCGACCGTTAAAGTCATAAAATCGTGAACTGACATTTCTCAGTGTCGGATGGTCGCGGCGGAGAAGTCCGCTAGCACGGCACTTGAACTTGAGTTTTCTCATTTAAGAAATCTGAGTGGTGGTTGCATCAGCAGCAACCCCCACTAAGGGTACCGACTTGCCGCGTTTTTTTCAGAGCTTTGTCTCAAAAATCGTATAAATAGAGATGCAGCCCGCGACGCAGGGCAGTTCGAACTCGACAGTAGAGATCAGGGCTAGTGTAGCCAGGACGGTTCCGTGTCGCAATTGTAGCGACCGAGTTCCCCCTGAGCTACTAGTTCGCGCTAATCCAAACGAGTCACTCTAATTCCAATCTTAATTCTAATTCGAAAATCCATTCTAATTCAAACTCTAACTCAAATCCTAAATCGAGACACATTCTAATTCCAATTCTAATTCTAATTCTAAGTCTAACCCTAAATCCACCGTTATTTTTACTGTAAGCTTAATTTTAATGTAATCGTAGTTTACATTGTGCTTTTGTAACTCACTTCTTTTACCTTTTATATCGTAGTAATAAAAGGGTAGTTTATACACAAATGCTTTTCGCTTAATTTCCACGCTTAAACTCCCCCGCTTCCATGCATCCCCGCTTCCATGCATCCCCGCTTCCATGCATCCCCGCTTCCATGCATGCAACACCGCGACGTGAGTGTAGTGCATAAACAGAAGTATCACGATCGAGGCCCGAGGACAACCGGACAGCCGGGAAGGACGAGGACGATCATCACCTGACCAGAGCGGCTACCAAGGCATAGGCAACAATTTCAACAGCAACCGCCATACTGTTAAAGCTAAGTCGCAACGTCCAACAAAGCATGTCACATAACGCGTATTTTTCAACTCAAGCCCCATATTTCAATTGGCTTAACTCCGCGTTGTGTAGCCTGGCCACCTTCCATCAGCACCAAATTAATCACACCATCATTTGCGACAGGTGCCAAAATAACCTCCCCCTTCGCGACCGCATATTTTACAACTCAGTCACGCGTCACTATTTAATTGTCGGCGGGGACGAAGAAGCCATACGCTGCTCGTCCTGCAATCGTTTAATCTCATTTCCGGAGACCGCGGTGGACTGCGTCGAGTGCTACGACGCACTGAACGACCTCGCGCGTCATTTATACGACTCGGAAAACAAGCCATACCTTGACACCGAGCCTACTACATATAATAGAGATCGAAGAGACGTGCACATGTTTATGCCCTGAAGAGTAATAAGTAAACGGTAAATTAGAAACTCCCCTCACTAGGCCATCGGTCGCGGAAAATCGGGCCCGTCCGCCGGTAAATCCGGCCACGCGATCCGCTCCTGGGTTGTGGAGCCCCCGAAGCTTAGGCTTCGAAACAGCCAGTTTCGCCGAAACGCGCGTATTCCGTTCAACGGCGACCGCGCTCGGTCGGAACGTAACAAAATTATTGAGGTTAAATTAGATTACAAAATTTTAATATATTATTTATTTTCAATTAAATTCCACTTGGTTTAGAAGATTTTCAATGACTATACAGAGATAGTAGCAATTAGGTTTTGTACAGAAATTCAATTCTTCTCATTGTTTTTCCTATCTAGCAGCGCCATGTTTTTGTACATCAAAAATTTTTTATTTCAATAAAATTTTCTCATTTTGTACCGTTTCCTCTTTAATCTTTTAAATTAAATGTTATATATTCCATTGAAACTTATTAAAATTAAATACAACCACTTGGGTTAAAAGTGAAAGATTTTTCAATGGAAATACAAAAATAGTACTTTGATTGTTTAAAAGATTTTTTGGAAAAATGCATTTAGGTTGAATTAAATTAGACAATATTTAAGGATATACTACTTGGGTTAGAATGAAATTTTTCAATGAGAATTAAAGATGCTATCACTTGAATTTTTAAAATACGAAGATTTTTCACTAACAATACAGAGATAGTACACCACGTGGGTTTTGTATAAAAATTGAAGATACTACCAGTTGGGTTAGAATAGGAATGTTTTTCAAAAAAAATACAAATACGACTACTTTAATTTTGTAAAAAAAGTATATACTTTTTATAATAAGCGCACTTTAAAAGGTTTCACACATTTTTTTTTTTTTTTTATAAATGTATATCATTTTTATTAGAATACACAATTTCAAAATAAATTGCGCGCAAGACACATAGGCGCTTTTTTTTACCTTTTTTGAAAAGGTAATTTATTTGTACTGATTGAATAAACATGAGAGGCTAGATTTAAGATTACAATCCTCTTAATGCTAGAAAAATCTCCTTTAAAAAAAAATTTTTTTAATAGTTTTTTAACAGATCTTATTCTTATAGCTTAATCTGTATTTACTGTTTCACATAGTAGATTCTGTTTTACTAATTATAATTATGCATTATTTTACAATTTTTGAAAACGCATCAGCGGGATTCAAACCTAAGATTTCGGAACGGTAACCCAATACTGATTGTGAGCTAATCGTACACACACACACTTGTAAATCGTTTATAAAATGTTTTATTTGAAGTAAAGCTGATTTAAACATGAAAAAAATTTGCGTGTTGAGTACCGCGCGAACATTTTCACTAGCCCTTTGATTATTACGCTTTAGATATTTTAAAAATAAACTATATAAAATATATAAATAATTAAAATCCGTTCCTGATCATGGCCAGATTAGTAAAGATAGTAAAAGAATAACAATTGGGAATAATATCGGAGCATGAAAAAACATTATTAACCTAAAAGCAAAAATAAATTTTGCAACTAATTGTTATAAACAAATTATTAAAGATTGATTGTAGAGAAAAACTGACCGCGCCAATCGATTCTACGGAAAAAATTACTAAAAAAACATATAACGCTTTCGTAATTATTATAGTTGTTATACACTAATAAATTATAATATTTTTTTATATGAACTAACTGATATACACGCTATACCAAAATTAAAGGATCACCTTTTATTTTACCCTTACATTTTATGATTAAATTATTAAGAATATGACTTTACGTTATATAATGTAAAATATAATCCTATTAAAAGAATTTATCATTATTAAAGTAATTATTAAATTTTAATTTTAAGATCATTATTTCAAAATGATCAGTTGACTTTCCTTGTAAGTCATCAATCAAAGTCATACCAATAGTAAACCTCACTACTTAAACATTCGTTTTACATGTGCAGAGGATGGTACCGATGTATTATATTGTCATTTATATAGATAAAAAAATTAAGATAGAAAAAGGATAATAAGTTAATGTTTAAAAATAACTAGTTAAAGTTAAAAATTAACGCATTTAAAATTAACTAATTAAGTTAAAAGTTATTAGCTTTTTAACTTTTTGTTTAACTTTTTACTTTTTAACTAATTACTAACCAAGCCTGAAACTCAGTATGTATATGTTTTCAAAGTCGATATTAAAAGTATGTAGAAACATCTTAAATTATTTGAATTGATATTGCTTGTGTTATAATCTCGCAATAAATATGTGAAATTGTGTTTGCAAACAAGTGCCTAAGTAACGTCTCTGCCAATGTTGTCAGTGTAACGTGTTTAGTTCGCGTTTGGACGTCGCACAGGATACTTCGTTCGAATATTATATCATACAACAATTATAATAGTAATTTATTGTCAAAAATGTGCGGTTTAAATAAGTTTCTAACTAATCTTACAAATTTAAATTTATCCGAAAATATTATTGGAAAGATTCTCGGATCGTGTGTTGGTGTAACATGCAGGTAATAAATTGTCTTATTTTCTAACCAGAGATGAGAAGTAACGCGTTATTTGTAACAAAGATACAATTAGAGTTACTTTTTTTGATAACCCATCTTTGCTAATAAAAAAACCGGTAATGATGTACGTATTAAAAATTAAGAGTAACGACATGAGATTGAAATTTAATAAATCTTAAAAAACATAATAAAAACGCATACTTTAGAAAATCAAGATATTGATTTTGCTCCAATCATAATTAGCAGATGGCTGATTTACCGACGCCACATACAGTGCGAGGCAATAATTTATATATATTAATTTATTTATATTTATACATATTTTACATATATGTATATTAGGGTGGTCCTTATTTTCGAACTTAACATATTTTTATGCAGGACCCCTTCAATTTGTTCCATTATATAAATAACTATTTCTTGCAAAAGTTGGGACCGATCAGTAAATATTAACCCGTGCCCCATAGGACCCAAAATTTAAAATAATTGTACAAGTGTCAAACTCATTTTCAAAGAAATTGGACTTACATCGTTCTTCCCTTCATTCGTTTTGTCGTACAAAGAGTCAATTGTACACACGATAAAACAAATAAAAAAATTGGTAATATAATTGTAATAATAATTGTTAATAGTATAATTGTCGACTTTTGTTTTTTGTGGCAACAACGCTGTACACTTAGCCAGCTGATTTTAAAAATAAAAATTGTTTTTTGTAATTACTAAGCTGCGGATGTTCGTACACGTTCCTATGTCGCGCACGGAGAACCGCAATGTGCGAATCAATGTGTGTTCGTGTGTGTGACGATTGTCAATTCTTGCTGGTGCACGGTCACTAACACACACAACTCGCACGCAGAGGCGCTCAGAAACAGGATCGTGCACGAATCGTCCACACCGTAGTAGTTACATTGATACATTATTCTTCAAATTTGAAAATGTCACGAAAACCTATTTTTCTTGTCGGTTCAATGAGAAAACAAATTACTGGTAGTAAATTACCATGCCAAAGAGATGTTTTAAGTGTATTGTTTTACAATATGCGTGAAGTGAAATTAAACTTACATGACAGTGCTTCTCTTGTAATTGACGAATGTTTAATATTTTGGAAAAAGGCTCGTATACCAACTCAAGATCGTTCTGATTGTATTAAAAAATGCAAGAAGCTGTATGAAAACTTCAAAAAGCTGGGAAAGCTTAAAACGCGAGCGAGTATATCTTGTAGACAAAAAGAGAAAGAATTTGAAGACAGCTTAAATAATCTCTTTGATATAGCACATGCTAATGCATTAGATATAATAAAAATCAATGAAGATAAGGAATTTTTACTTATGCAAAGGAAAAATGGACGACCTGGTTGTATGTTGGGAATAGATATGAAATTAACTACTGCCGAATTGAAGAAAGCTGCGCAAGAAGAAAAGGAATTGCAAAGAAGAAGAAAACAATATTGTGAAATTGCAAGTACAGGTAACTGACATTTATTTAATATAATTCTACAAAGTAACTTTTAGTGTTAGAATTTTTTCTTTCCAGTAATTCTGTATTTATCTTGCGTCCTTGCAATTGTGATGTGAGATGTAATTTAATACAACCTTTTATTTTTTTTCTATATATTTCAGTACATGATTATCTGTCTTCTTTTACTGATTCTTCTAACGAGTCGGAAATGGAAATTGAAACAGATATACCATTTTCTAGCCAACCCGGCACATCAAAAAGTGAAGAATATGCAGAAACGGAAACAGAAAATAATTTTTCTTCGAGTCCTAAGCTGTCAAAAAGTAAAAGAGCTAGAAAAAATATTTTGACTGCTCGACTCTCAGCAGCATTAGACAGATGTAAAATTAGTGATAGGGACGCTGTTCACATATTGACAGCTTGCGTAGATGCTATCAATTTAAATCCACAAGAGTTCGTCATTAATCGAACTTCCATTAAGACAGCTCGAGAATATTATCGTAAAAAGATCTCACTGGATGTAAAGTCAAAATTCTACAATTTGAATTTAAATTTTGTGGTTATTCATTGGGATTCTAAGATACTTCCAGACATTACTGGAAAAAAAAATGTTGATCGTCTTCCAGTCATAGCTACAGCTCCAAACGTAGAGCAACTTTTAGGAGTTCCTGAACTTTCGTCGGGAACTGGACGTGAAATATCATCGGCTGTTTACGATACCTTACACGAATGGTCATTATTAGATATTGTTCAAGCTGTCGTTTTTGATACCACTGCAAGCAATACAGGTCGTTTGAAAGGTGCATGTTATCTTTTGGAACAAAAACTGGATCGTGATATTTTATTTCTGGCTTGCCGTCATCACATTTTCGAAATTGTACTGCAAGGCGTATTTGACGAAATACAACTTTTTCCTAGTAAAGGACCAGACGTACCCCTATTCAAAAGGTTCAAAAATACATGGAAAGATATTGACCAAACGCAATATTTAACATGGTTGTCAGATGCAAGTGTTAGAGAAATGTTAAAAGACGATGCAAATGAGATATTACTCTATGCTAAAAAAAAAATTGAAGAAGATCTACCTCGTGACGATTATCAAGAATTTTTAGAATTAATTATAATATTCTTAGGAGAGACACCATCACGAGGAATACATTTTCATCAGCCTGGAGCATGTCATTTAGCTCGATGGATGGCCAAAGCAATATATTGCTTAAAAATATATATGTTTAGACAACAATTCAAATTAACCCATAAGGAGGAAAAAGCTCTAAGACGGATTTGTTGTTTTATAATAAAATGCTATGCAGAGGCATGGTTTTCTGCTCCGAACGCGATCGAAGCTCCTCTTAACGATATCAATTTTCTAAAAAAATTGATAGCTTATAAGATCGACGACAAATTAGTTGCGGAAAAAGCAATTAATAAGTTTATTAACCATTTATGGTATTTGAATGAAGAATGTGCGGCTTTTTCTATATTTGATGAAAGAATAAGTGATGAAGAGAGAAGAGATATAGCACAAAAGATACTTCTGGACAGAGAAACAAATGAAGCGGACGAAAAAAACGATAAAGAACCAGAAGAAATGAGAAAGAAACTATTTATCAAATTAGATGATTTGGAATACTTCCTTAATAAAGATCTTCCCCAGGAAATAATTACGAATAATTCGAAAAAATTATTTGGTAGGTTCGAAATTTCTCAAGATTTTCTACAACTAGATCCTATGCACTGGAAAGATCAGGATAGTTATAAAAAAGGAAGGAAAATCATAAATTCTTTGAGAGTGGTAAACGATACAGCGGAAAGAGGTGTAAAATTGATGGAAGAGTTTAACTCAAAATTTACGTATGACGAATCTCAAAAACAATTTATTTTACAGGTTTGCAAGATCTCGTTTCTGATATTTTTTCAACTTTTCCATTTGTATTGTGCCTCTATTTTTGTTAATTTTTATTATATATAATTTAATGTTCTTTCTTTTGTAGGCGGTACAAGATTATCGTAAAAGGTATCCAGGACATAGTCGAGAGACGTTAAATAAACCATACTTATAGTTATAAATATCAGATTTTGTACTTATAAAATAAATAAACAAGTTCTATATTACACAATTTTGGTATTTATTTAATCGTAACATAATTTTTAGAAACTGATTAGTTAAAAGAATTAAAAAATCGATTTTTTCAAATTTAAATTCGATGGGGCACAGGTTAATATTATCCGATCGATCTAAAATTTTATATGGGTTGTTTTTTTGTATAATGAAAGAGAACTAGGGGGTCCTACTATTTAAATTGAAAAAAAAAAAAAATTTCCTATATAAATAAGGACCACCCTAATGTATATATTAAAATATCAGACTTATCGGTTTACCGACTTACCAATTTATCGACTTATCGACTTAGCAATTTACCGACGCTGACGATAACGTTCCGTCATAGTAGATGGCTGACTTACCGACGCCGCAGTTTGACTCAGGCTCGTCAAATTTCCGTGCTATTTTCTTGCCTGTGGCGACTGGTTGGTTCCCCCTCTACCCGCCTAGTGAGTTAGAGTCTAAGGAAGCCAGGCACACTCGTTGCCTTCTTGCACCGTCGCTCACTTGTTTGAGTCAGTAGTGGTTACACACACTCTCTCGTCAGCTCTCGTCGAGCCTACGCGTCTTCGGGTTAAGTAGTGATAAGTTGCGTCATAATGTATTCCTGTGCATATTAATAAACTCGTGTTGTTACTCGACTATCAG